>NC_088336.1:22870000-23065000 GCF_036884655.1 Musa acuminata AAA Group
GATTCCGATCCAGCAGCTAATTCTATTACGACAATCTTGTTTTTGTTCTTATATAACGTAAGATCGATAGTATGCATATTTGACTAAATTATAGATAGTATAAATTGAAGGTTGAATTTTATTTCCAGATGCAGTTCTTAGTCTGGTCGGCAAGTTAGGCCTAATTTTGGACAGTGTTTCCGATTGGATCTTAGCGTAGATTATAATTCAACGTGACGCATATACCATATAACCAGCAATGACCAACCACATAGTTTGAAGTCAATTTTCTACCCAAGATTTGATTATCCAAGAATAGGAAACCGCATATCATTATTTATCTTCATCGCGTATTTCGATATTTATTTGGTCTGCTCGCTCGATGAATCAATCCAGTGGTTGTGATGAGGCTGGACGAGATGACAGATTGATTGACTCTTGGGTTACCAAGGAATCGGTACCTTTGTTTATTGTTTGTTATATTGATAGTCCATTATGGCACTTTCATTATTGTAGGGTAGATTTATATTGCCTGATTCTGAAGTCACTATACTTTGTATACCTTTCTTGTCTTGCCTGGAAAGGAAGTCAAACTCAATCGAGAGCAGGAACAGCATGGCAAGTGCCGGATTGAGAGATCTTGATGACATTTGGAGGCAAAAGCACCACTCAGTGAGAGACATTAGATGGATATGTACGATTTCGCGTGGTGAAGCAGGTCATCAATCCCCTTCAATTTATGTGGCCCCTGCGCTCATCAATCTTCTCTCTCTCCTTATCCTCTGCTTCGCAGATATTTCACATGGAGGCTGCGATCACTCGCTATAAGATTGCAGCCCCATTGAAGGCTATATTTGTTCATTGCATCCCACCCCTTTCTATTTCATTGCTAATTGACCCCAAACCCACCTTATGGGCCCCACGTCAGTGGATTATACAATCGTACAAAACATCTCAATCGAATCGTCATCAACGTGCTCGATCATAGTTTAAGCTAGCATGCATTGTTAAAAGATGTTTTATATCTAAAGAAAATTATAGTCAATGGCCGAGAAGAATAAATATATTTCCTTGCAATAAGTTGTGATTAGCAGTAGATCAGGCTACCATTATCACGAGTATTAAGGTTATATATACTCTTCCCCTAGGAAGATGTTACGGGATCCATCACAATTAATCCTTCTTAATTGCTTGAACAACTATGCTTCTTCTACCCAAGTCCATCCTCCATTGCCCCTTCACTCAAGGCATCGGACCATGGAAGCTGACATATACTTGGCTCCAGATTCCCATTCCCGTTGATGTCACTGACCGTCCCATCGAATACAAGGCCGTGTGGATGAGGGGAGCTCGTGGCATCCTAATCTCCAAAGAGTTAAATGATATATCACCTGCTTGTTCTTTCCTTCATCCATTAGGTCTATGCATCATCGTGTTTCTCGTTCGGTGTTAGGTCGGGGAAAGGGCCAGTGTCAGACCACAAAGGTTCAACTCCCACGTAGTAGAGTTGGTTGAAGGAGGAAGGCTTGCGGAGTTGGCAAGGATGAGCAGTGTCAAGTAGATTGGATTAGATGATATGTAAGACCGGAAAGAGACAGGTGAGGTGAAGAGATACGTTGTCCTCTTTGGTTGGCTCCGGCATGGACGTACATGTGACGCCTTGGAGACCATGCCTCGCATGTGATGGAGCGATAGCGAAAGAATACACTAGGGGAAAGGAGACAAGTAGATTTCTAATAGAATGCAACGTGGGCGGTGGCGACAAAAGCCATTGCTCGCTAAGCCACGCCAACCCAAACCGAGCCCTCCCTTCCAATCCATTGCTGGGTTCACCGGCGAGACGTGAGAGGTTGTCTCCCGGAAGAAAAGTATTGATGCTGTGTCACCAGAAACTGGCGAGGGAGAACATGACAATTCGGTGAAACTTCATGATCCTTCATTTGCATTGCGTTGCACTGCATTGTCGTGGCTGAGGCTTCTTCGTTGAGCATATACAGCGTGAAGGACAGGTCTCCATTGCGTTTGATGAATCCTGGTCCACTGTGCTTTTTCATCCTATGCATGCATGCATGCACATGAATGAATACTTTCTTTTATCCCTCCTTTCCAAAGTCTTTTACTGCATGCAAGCCGAAGAAGACGAAGAAAAAAAAAAGAAGGGCTGATGCTGCTGGAGGCACGGAATTTTACGAGTCCCGAGGAGAGCAGGTGTGCAGTTAAAGCAAAGGGAAACAGGTGAAAGGACTCGGGAACAGTACCCACCTTCCTTCCTCACGGCTCTCTGCCGGAGTTGCCGTTCCAGATGCAGTTCTAACGTAAGAACAAAAGCACCCACTTGGTATGCCCGCAGATGAATCGATGGCAATGGTTAATACTATTCATGGACAGATAAACTATGTACAGCAGCAGACACAAACAGAGCAGGAGCTCAAGAACAGTGATGGCAGATGCCCCTCTCTCTCTCTCTCTCTCTCTCTCTGGACACAACTTTGTAGCTTTCTCTGCTGCATTTCCTGGTCTTGGCGTCCGTACAAATGGTGGTCAGTGGGTAGCAGAAGCATACGAATCATCATTACAAGACTATTCAGCGGTGTCAACGAGAGAGAGAGAGAGAGAGAGAGAAAAGAAAAAGGAAAAGAGAGGGGAGCATTAAAAGGGCGAGCGATCAGTGCAGCGACCACCGCATCATCATCATCCTCCATCCATCCATCCTTCCTTCCTTCCTTGAGACCACCACTTACTGGGGATGGCGGACCCCCAGCACCGCCACGCTTCCGTGGTGGCCAAGGCACGGACACGTCCCCGCCGGCGACGTGATGTGGACGTGGCTCGGTTGGGTTCCTGCACGGACTTCAATTAGCTTTTGCCCGTACCGACTGAGTTTGCGGGAACTCTGTAATTGCTGTCCTGCGACAACCTGCGTTCCATTTTTTTCTTTCCTTTTTTTTATCAAAACACAACCTTTCGACTTTATTCTTCTACTATATAAATCAGACCAAATCATAATATCTTACGTTCGCTTGATTTGGCTTCTTTTGGTTAAGTTCCCAAATGATAATTTATTTGATTTGATTTGAATTTCTTCATACACTGCATCAAGTCAGACCCTCTGTTCTGCTGACATCATATTTTATACTTTTTTTTTATTTTTATTCAAAAAATAAACCTAATATATTGATCGAACAGACACGTATGAAAATTTAGAATTGGTGTGTGGATCCGATTACAGACAAATTTCAGTACGAAAGGTTACAGAAGGCATCCAATCCGATAGCCTGTGGATTTCGTGCACCGAATCAATAATTAAACGCTTTCTAAATCTTGATTATTTTGTTTCATCAACGAACTCAATCACATAAAAAATCATGATCTTTGTCTTAAATGGAGAGCTTAAAACTCTCCATTTAATATGTGTAATATGATTTTGTGATTTAAACTCTCGATTATTCCGCATAATCCGGTAATTAAAATGATCGTCCCTGTGACTTGTGATAACTTGCGATGGAAAGCATCCACGGATTTACTTGTCCCAGCGATCCAAACAAACATGTATTCTATATTACAATCTGTCTTTTACATTTGTAATGAGACAGAACGCCAATCAACTTCAGTAGAAAACGACACAGCTCGTCTGGGAATTCCCATCCATTCAGGCACTTCTCTCCGGCAGACAAAGCTGAAAAATAGATGCCCAGTATTACCTGCACGAAGCTGACAAAAACGGGCAGCATGAATTATAATAATGGACTGCGATCCCTCTCCTAACAATCCGCCTTTTCTTCTCGGCGGCAAGGATAGGATTCATCGTTCTAATCGACCGGATACGGAAAAAGCAATGGCTGAAAGGTGTGGGAGATAGGGCGACCCCCCAACTCCGTATCTCCTGTGCATCGTCTCTTCGCTGTTGGCTTGACCGCCTCTCTCCGGCGTCTTCATTGATGTCCGCAACGTGCGACTGTCAGTACCCAAACTCCGAGGAAAATTCATAATCAAAATAGTAACTCGTAACCTCATTTTCTTTACATGGTTTATCAGTAAACAATTACTCTGCCCGTTTTCTCTCGTCTCGTGAGTGTATAAATAGTGCACCACCACGCCTTCCTTACGCCATTTCGTCCATCTCCCATCTCATACTTTTCCTTCACCCTCCCCCCCTTCTCTCTCTCTCTCGCTCTCTCTCTCTCTCGCTCGCGAATGAATCTGTCCTCCTCCTCCGCTATCTACAGCTTATAGCAGCGGCGAGGCATAACCTAGTGGTGGTGGTGGGAGCCTGATTTGGATCGACCACGTACAGAAAAGATCATGGCCGTGCAAGCGCAGTATCCCTCCAATTTTGCTTTCTCCCCGGATTTCCGCGGCCGGTGAGCCAACCTTGCCTTCCCACTTTTACTTGCTATCGAGCGATTCATTCCTTGTCGCATGGGATTCCATATCCTGCATCCTGTGTACCTCTGCTCAGTTTAGGAAGGCTTATTACGTAATTGCGTCGATCATATAATTCCAAGCGTTTCGGTTTCAGTTTCTTTTCTCCGTACTATTACTTACCTTGGTTCCTTGCTTCAATATATATGCAGGGCCGGGAACAATGTAATGGAAGACCTCCAGATGCTGCTGGAACATCACGATATGTTGGGCCGGTACAGCACCCACCTCGGTGGCGTTAACAATGCCACCGTGTTCAGTGATCCCCAGAGCGAGCTTACATGCTTTGCCTCCGGGACGAGGAAGCGGGCGCGGGAAGAGCCGCCCGCGGTGGTGCTGCAATCTAACCTCGAGTCCGTCTTGCCGCCGTTCTGCTACCCTAACCTCGCGACGGTAACAGCTGTCCCGGAGAGGGCTGTTGCTGCCGCCTTATCCGCCCCCGGCTGTCATCAGACCCGCCTGCTCGATTCCGGCGGTACCTCCACCAGCGGTCGGCCCGCGTCCCCTCTCACCCAAGATCTCGTCTCCCATCTCTCTTACCAGAATGCCGAGATCGATGAACTCATCCGCCTTCAGGTATTACGACTATCTTATCCTCTTATTTTCCGTCTCTGCAAGTACTTTTGTTTGTTCTTTGTCTTTTACGGTGCCAAAATCATCAATATCTATATCCGTTTGAAGAGGGAACGACTGCGGAGTGGGCTGGAGGAGGTGCGGAATAGGCATTGTAAGGCGCTGCTATGGTGCGTGGAGCAGCGGGTGGCGAAGAGGCTGAGGGAGAAGGAGGCGGAGCTGGAGAATGCGCGGCGGTTGAACGCGGAGCTGGAGGAGACGGTGCGCCAGCTGACCGCGGAGACAGAGCTGTGGTTCGGTGTTGCCAAAAACAACGAGTCCGTCGCCGCCAGCCTGCGGGCTAATCTCGAGCAGGTCCTCCTCCACAACGCCGCGGCCGCCCAGGTCAAGGAGGGCTACGGCGACACCGACGACGATGCCCAGTCATGCCGTTCGGCGGTGGCGGATAGGAGGCACGCTTCGTCGCCGGCGACGGAGGCGGAGGAGGTCCGCCGGCGGCCGAGGGCGGCGTGCAGGTCGTGCGGCGAAAGGGACGTGTGCGTTCTGCTGCTCCCCTGCAGGCACCTTTGCTTATGCAAGATCTGCGAATCAATGATTGACGCGTGTCCAGCGTGTGGTTCCGCTAAGAACGCGTGCCTTCAGATCGCGATGTCGTGAAAATCTCGGCCGTCCGTTTCTGTCCCTTTTATGAGTCCTGTTATGTATGGACTTCTCTTTGTAAGACCTGCACATTTATTTCTTGCTAAAGATTTTCTAGATTTAAAGCATTTATGTTCTGTGGTTTTCTTATCACAAAATTAGCTCACGATGCATTTGTGTCTCTGCCTTCAAATTTGGGATTTGAAGGGATCTCTTCCGAGCGAACCCTTTCTTTGCTGTAGGAGGATTCTTTTAGCCTCTCCAGCTGTTGGGTATCCGATTACGGTGTTTGTATGGAGAATTATTTGAAGACTGCAGCATGATTATTATATGTCGATAATTATTATTGTCGTTTAGATGACCCTAATAAAGAGGGCCACGGGGGTGAGGCAGGGCACACAAGGGAAAGGGAAAGATCTCGTGGGGCCCGTCACGGACTGTGTACTATAGACAAGTAATGGATGGTGGGTTCAGGATATGCTCCATTATTATATAGGCTTTATAGCAGAGAATAATGACATGGGGGGAAACACCAAAAGTGGCAGTATTCTGGTTGTATTATATGATGCCGCCTCATGTGATTTGGTCAGGAGTTAATGGATGCTTAGTGTCATGGCTAAGCCGTGCAGGCCGACAGATGGGATGCACTGCACTCCGCCACTAATTTTGTTTGAGACAACCAAGGAAGAAGGTGTTGGGTGGTGTTTCATGGGGAGACTTCCTTTTATCTCATGCCATCCATTATTTCCGCACCGTGGTGCCATTATCACTTCCTCTTTTGCTTTTAGGTTTCGGGTGGGGGCATTTGGTGGAGGGAGGATCTCATGAATTTGGTGATCGGATTGTTTGTTTGGTGGAAGAGGTCTCATGAATTCTCCATGGTAATCTTGAGTCATTCTATAGGATATATATAATATTATACATACATAGATATATTTGACTTACAAATCCAGAATGAGCCCCGAGGTTTGATGCCTGCGACATCTGCAGGAGCTTCAATGACGTTTCCGCTCGTTGCTAACGCTTCATACATATTCATCGGGAAGCGCATTTGATTGCGATGAATCTGGTCAAAGCTAGATGATTACATATATATGAATATACCATCGTAGAGACACCATATTCGAAGTATTTAACTGTGCAGCATGTGGGTACGAGTTCGTCTCCTGCATCCGAGTTGTAGGATCGATTCACCTTGATCTCCTACCCCCCGGAGTTTTACTGCGAGACCACACTGTTCATCGTCTAACCCTGGGAACGATCTCTATTCATCCGGATGAGAAGCAGTGGTCGACATGAACAGTTACCATTAGTAGCTACTGGTGCATGAAGCAGCGGAAATAAAAGCAACCGCGGGAGATGCATGTGACATGATGGGGTACGCAACTTGGGCTGGTTGTTCTTCACGCGCCATGTGCGATTGCCTTCTTCCAAGCACAATTAATACCATGTACTGGACGTGAAAATTTCGTACATGCTTGAACTCACAGGTCGATTGTCCTCGTCTACGTTTACCGACGTACAGAGGTCCTGAATCGTGTTGGCAATTAGTACTACATGGGGTTCAATCAGCGCCTCAGAAGTTGTATGCAGTGGTGCCGATATTGGATAGTTTTGGACTGTATCATTCAACCTTGTTCTGAGCACTGAGAAAAGTTCGACGTAAAGTTGCAGGCAATCGCCCTACAGAACCATTTTTGAAACACTGTATCAAAGTGGCCGCAGAGGGTGCAGAGCAGAGAGATAATAAAGCGTCTGTGGAAACCTTCCATGGCTTGGAACATTTTCTTTTTCTTTTGCTCGTCTCTTCTTTGTTCCTTCTAATTTTTTTTTTCTCGGCTAAGCTTGAAGGCTATGGAGCAGGACAAAAGGAAAAGTGATGTGCATCACATTTATGGCATCAGATGCCACCGGCAAAGCTCTCACATGCCTTGCTTTAGACTACCGATACATGTTTCTTTCGCCCAACCATATGCATGCATTATGTCATTTTCCACTAGAGTAATGCCCCATGGCATGTGAAGTGGTGAAAGCTAAAACCCACTCCATCCCATTAAGCCCACCAACTCTTCGTCCTCTCGGTCTTGGGTTCGGTGGAGAAGATGAAGGGAAAAGGCATATATGGTTGTCACCCATATCTCGGTGTCCTCGTGACAATATATTAAAGCAGCACTTTGCTTTCGTCCGACACTCTTCTGGCCGTTTCCTTGGCTTAACAGGTGGTGGTAATTGACCCACGCTGAGCGAGTGAATGGAGCCCTAAGTTGCATGGGGAATGGAAAACGCCTTGAGAAGAAGACAGATGAACAGGTTTTCCTGCACTCAGTGGGTGGGGGTACTGAATGCTCATCGAAACCCTTGGCTTCCTGTGGTGTTCAAGCATGGTGGTGGGGGTCCACGGGGGTTCGGCTGAGGTTGTTTGAACGTGGATATCAGTTGACCTGTCCAGCTCTATGTCCTGTAGCTTTGCCTCAGGTTTCTGGCCATTGAAGCTTAGGCCGGAGTGCTGCTGGGTTTCTTTATCGCCTCCCCTTCGCTACAGTTGGGTACCGCTATCCGCTACCAAGAAGCCTCCAAAAACTAATGCAAGAGGTCTCCCTCGAATCTCACAACCTTGTCAATAGAAAAAGGTCCACCTTTTCTTCCCCTCCCAAAGTCTGTGAGTGTTTACTTGCCTTGGTGCGTGGGACGTCCTTTCTCCTATTATTTTAAGAGCAGACACTTGTTTGGGGAGGCAAGCTTGCTCTGTTTCGTCTCTTCAAGGCAGCTTCCTTTACGGGCATTACAGGGCTCTTTTAAAAGTTCTTGCAGCACCCAAACTAGACTTTATGTGATGGAAAATCTTCTAACAAGAGAGAGAGAGGGAATATCTATGTTTCCTGGAGTCTATCTACTCTTAGCAGTTGGTTGATGCAGTGTGACACCAACTGGGGTTTAATACGAAGCCATGGACGGTGCATGGGAATGTGGAAGATGACATCAACTGTAGTGAGAGGGGGACTAGGTTGAGAAAATCCATGACATAAATATTCTTTTCTGCTCATCGTTTCCATCTTTCGCTAAAGAAGAGAGAGAAAAAGAAACAAAAAGATGGGCGGGCTGTTTTTGATTGCTATGGGATTCAATGCATGCATGTGATAGAGCCTTTTCGTACTCTTTTTTTCTATTACGTGGCTGTAGTGAGAACAGTGTGCATACGTATCAAACACACCCGTCTCCCTCATGAATAATTATCATGCAGCAGAAGTCATATGTCCTTGAGTTTCTGAGCGTTCAATCAGCCGGACTTCTGGCCTCATCGATGTGTTCTTTCTCATGGACATTTACTTTTTCTCCAGAGAATAAATGCATCACAGTCGGGACCAAACTACGTCCTATCCCGTGTTCCATCCTGCAAATTGTAATTCCTATACACGAGTACTTCTCATTGACCCTTAATCTTGTGAAACTTCGTCATATCATCACAAGAGGAGAATGGAAGGCAGTGGTAAACTTCATACAAGGCCAGTGAGCAAGGGAGAAAACACTGATGGAGACTGGTCACTGGATTAAAATATGATGGCATGCAAACTCGTCCCGGTAGAGACGTGCTACCTATAGAGGGTCATTTGGACGATAGCCAGGGGCGGAAGCTGCAGCGTTGGAGGAGTTGGACGGACGTCTGAGAGAGCGGAGAGGACCGCCACAGCCCACAACAGTTGGAAAGATGCGCAGACGTGCTGTCGATTAGACTGCAATAAATAGGCTGCCTTCATGAAAGGCTGATGCCAAGGACCACCTCCGAGGTCACCATTGTAGACAGGACCTGAGGAGGGTGGATGTATGTGTAGGACGAGATGGTCCATGGTGGCTCCTACAATAAATTCCAGTGATGCAGAGGTGTCAATGGTGTACAGTGGGGTGGGTTCCCGGTGCCGGATGCAAACAGAAATGGAGTTATGCAGTGCATAGTCAACAGCAAATTATTTCGCTGAATGTGATATGTTTCCTTTTGCTATGAATTCTAGTTTTACCCGGAGATGGATAGGAGTCAACTTTCACCAGTTTATGATCCCTCTGATTGAGGTTACGGTAGAAAGAAGACGTTTCTGAATCAGTGCACCATCTGATGCAGAAAGTTTGTAGAACTGATTATTACATCTCTCTTACTTGTACAGTTTGTTAACCAACATAGAAACCACGGCACTGACTGCAATCTGAGACCCCATGTTTTTCCAGATGCAAACCATTTGTACATGACGCGTTCTGAACAGATTTGAGTCGCAAGGTGTCGTAATCTTGGCAACGTTGAAGCAGTAAAGGAAGGCCATTTATTGTTCCATTCCTGTGAGAAATCCAGCCAATACCTGTGAAAAGTCCTATAAGACTGCATGCCTACTGCTACCTTTCAGAAATTGATAGTGATTTGTATATATGGTATGACAGAGCAGGAGAAACACAAGGAAGCTTGAACGTTGACCTTTGAATTGCTAGGTAATGCTAATCGTCGAGATTCGTGAATCTTTATGATGGACCAGGAACGGAGTGTTTCCAGAGGAGAGGCAATGTAGCGGCAAGAGCCGCAGCTCTGAAACTAGGCAGAAGACCAGTGGAAAGAGTCAGAAGAGAACACTAGTGAGACCCAAGGAGCTGGGAAGTCAGACAGGCTGAAAATTTTGCCTCACTTTGAGTCTTTGTGATGCCGCAATGCCTGACCATTGTTGCCAGTAAGAAAGGATCAAGTCAGCTCGTCCACCCATTAACTACATGGTTGGCTTTGACCTATCTCAAACTGCTATCTGATTCAGAGGAATGTTAGGTTCCTGCTTCTGACTTCGCTCAATGTTAGGTGATATGTGGCCTTGTGTCAGAAAATGCTGGTAGCATCAAGCAAGTCTGTATTCGTTTGGTTCATTCCACACGATCTGGTAAACCTGTGGATGCATGCATTTGACGACAAAGATGATTATGATGGGATCGGCTGCATGTAGGATAATCTCCCTAATCAAATCAAAAGCAATCATCTAACATCAACATTGAACTCTATACTTATCGATGTCGAATCATGGCATCTATACCCCCAAATGTATATATAGAGGACATTTTAGGAGGAAGTTTTTGTAGAGAATCATTAGGTTCCTTTTGGTAATCGAAGAAAGTCTACTTCGAAATCGATCCTGTAAGAGACTGAGAAACAAGCTATAAAAGATAAAACTGAATGCAGCACATAGAACATGACATGGACTTTCAAAGCCGAGATAGCCCATTACAGTTCCATGATGGGTGATGAGTTTATGTGATACAGATTACTGAGAGCGGAGGTGGAGTTGTACAAGGATAATATACTGAAAGAACGAAAAGAGATGGATTTCTTTCTCATCACAGTGTTTGGGAAAGCAGGAAATCTAGTAGAAGCAAAAAGCTGGCAACTTAATCGTCCATTCTCATGCGCCCCGATCATTTCCACTGGTTGGCTACGATGTCAGCCAAATCTACAACCCTCTGCGAGTAGCCCCACTCGTTGTCATACCAAGCAATCACCTTGACCATGTCGTCGCCCATCACCATGGTCAGCGACGAATCGACGGTCGACGACACATCGCTGCAGCGGAAGTCCACGGAGACAAGAGGCTCGTCGCAGACGGAGAGGATGCCCTTCAGTTCTTTGTCGGCAGCATCTCGGAACGCGGCATTGACCTCCTCGGCGAAGGTCTTCTTGGATACTTGCACAACAAGGTCGACGACCGAGACGTTAGGGGTGGGCACACGGAGGGCGATTCCGTTGAGTTTGCCCTTGAGGGAGGGGAGAACCAGGGCGACGGCCTTCGCGGCGCCGGTGGAGGTGGGGACTATGTTGAGCGCAGCGGCTCGCGCACGACGGAGGTCGCGGTGGCTCGCATCAAGCAGCCTTTGGTCCCCGGTGTAGGAGTGAGTGGTGGTCATGGTTCCCTTGATGATTCCTGTCATGGGTTTGGATGGCAGAAACCATGTTACGTTCCCATGCAACAAGAAAAGCTAACGATAGCACATCTCATAAGTTAGCTATTATATATCATCATGAAAACTCAAAACAGCAATCATGAATCACACATTTGAAACCACATAATATACCCTATGAAGATCACAAAACACGAAGCCCAATATAATTAGCACAAGCATGAGTAGACCATGAGAGTCGATCAATACTGTATCTGTCAATCTCAAATGCACTACTGCATGAATTCGTCGAGTGACGATTACCTATCTTCTTCTATTAAGAGCTTAGAGGGCATGAAGAATTTCCTATATGACATTTCTGATAGACAAGAAATATGAACCATGAGTCTTGTACAACTAGCATCGTCCTATGCTTGGTGTAGTGACATTAATGGAAGCTTACCTGATGCTCATGCAGAATAGAACAAAGTTTTATAAGCTATAAACATAGTTATTTGACATCTCTTCTCCATTCCAATGTTCAGCGAGCTGCAAAGGGTCAAGTTTAACTTGATAACAACAGAAATGTAGTAAGTAATCAGAACATGTTCTGCAAGATGCTTGATTGTGTTTGTCTTTGACAGCTTTAAGATTCGTTATGGAGATATCACAATGTCTTTTTTTGTCATATTGTCTTTAACTGATGAGACCATTGCCCACTGGAAATGAGCCATTTCATTTATCCCCTAGTGAGCAGACCTATCTCCATCCTTTCCTAACATCACAACTAAGAAATCCATTCCTAATCTATACAGAAAATTTAGGAGTGTCTTCAGAGGAAACAGTAGCTCACCTGCCCAAAGAAAAGGGGCCCCAAAAACAGTAGTGACATTAAGTAATTGTAGTTCATCAGTTAATCTAATATGGGATTTATGGTTTCATGTGATGCAATGAATTTAATGCTCCCGAAAGAATGTTTTGAGAAGTTCCTCTGTACACTCAAAATTTGAAGAGTTCAAATTTCTTGTGTCCATCCCCTGTATCATCTTTTGTGGGAATGTGAGTGTGACAGCAGAAGGTGCAGAGCAATGCAGAAGACACAAATACGCAATATCTTCAAGAAGCATACATCCAATGGATTCAAAAGCACATAACCTCTCTAAAGGAACAAATCGGTAGAAATATAACTACAGAGCTTCTAATTCTTGGACCACAGGTTGCATCTCATCATAAAGAAAGGTATGTAGCGGAATGACGAGCAGGTTTCTTAGAAGCAGCAAAAGCAGGCTATGCTTTAAACACGAACAGGACACCTTTCATGATAGAAATGAATTAATGGAAGTTTTCTGTCATTATTATACTACTCGAAGAAACTAAAAAGACCTCTTATAGTTTCAACCTCGGATCCAACTGTAAACAAAGACATGATGCAACTGTAAACAGAGGTCATGACATCTCGTAATAGCAGGCTAGCAGAGCAAAGATGAAAGGCTCACCAAACTTCTGGTCGAGGATCTTGACGAAGGGGGCGAGGCAGTTGGTGGTGCAGGAGGCGTTGCTGATGATGGGCTCATCGGGGTTGTACGCATCCTCGTTGACGCCCACCACGTAGGTGGGGATGTCACCTTTGCCCGGGGCGGTGATGAGCACCTTCTTGGCGCCGGCCTGGATGTGCTTCCCTGCTCCCTCCCTGTCCACGAACACCCCCGTCCCTTCGATCACCAAATCTATTCCTAACTCACTGCACACACAGGAGAGACAGAGACAACGCCAACAGTATTGACTGACTGCAACCATCTACGAATGAGCATGCACGCAGTGAGAGGAAGGGACGTGAACATACCCCCACGGAAGGTTGGCGGGGTTGCGGTTGGAGACGACCTTGATGACCTTGCCGTCGACCGAGATGGCGGAGTCACCCTCGGGCTTGACGTTGGCTTCGAAGATGCCGAGGGTGGAGTCGTACTTGAGGAGGTGGGAGGCCTGCTTGACGCCTCCGGTGTCGTTGATGGCCACCACGTCCAGGGGCGAGTCCTTGCGCCCGTGCCAGCACCGCAGGAAGTTGCGCCCGATGCGGCCGAACCCGTTGATGGCCACCTTTACCTTCGCCTCCGCCGCGCCCTTCCGGTACCCTCCGCTGCTGCCCACCTGCGGCGCCGCCACCACCACCACCACCACCAGAGAAACCCATAATCATTTCGTCAGGCTTCCCGCCGGGAAAGAAGAACAAATTAAACGACTGAAGTAGCCAAAGATTTGGACCAAATGTATAAATTATGTGGCAATTACTAATAAATTATTCCATATCCTACAATCATCGACATATCCTATAACACTGCATAAATTAACACTAAGATACAATCGTACGCCATAATTATTATATATTATATATATACTACTTGTCTGAGCAATGCTTTCTTGTACTGACTCGATTTCGGATTCGGGTCCCAAGTAGTGCAAATTCTCCAACTCCAAACCCGGTCGTGCCCGGGTGACATGCCCCACATCCTCTAATTGGGACCTACAGTTCTGTACGTGAAGCATCGCTCTTACGCCCCCCACCTATGTTCGATACCTTAACACAGCATTCCCTAAAGGTTGCATCTTCTTACATGAGATATACAGTGAGGTAGAAACTCATTAGAACAATCGGTGATACTGACGATTTTACTATCCACCATGGCAATCGTCACTTCAAATTGAATTCACTGGACGATATGTTGAACACTAAGAAGTAGTAGTTAAGCCGTGCAGGAAACATACGAGGAAGTGCAAGAGAAAAATAGCTCACCGCTGAGGTTCTAAAAGCGACGACGGAAAGGAAGTCATCGGAGGAGTTGATCCTTCTCAAGGGAATCGAAGAGGAAGCACTCCTTAGTCCCGAGAAGTCCGAGAATCCCTTGCCCTGCCGCCACAGATGCAACATGTAAGAGCTCTCAGAAGCTGGAACTAATCTGCAATTTGAATTCTTTTAAGTGAGAGCAGTAGGAAAGGAGAACCTGAAGACAGGCATTGGCCGCCGTGAGCGTCGCCGAGGCCATGCCGGTGAGAGGATGGGAAGCGGCAGCAGCAGAAGTGAAACAGGGGAGCTTATAAGAAGGGGAAGATAAGAGGAGGGAAGTTTGTGGTGCGTGGACGCAGTGGGTGATCGAGCGGAGGAGGAGAAGAGATGAGATTTTGGATAGCCCATCCTGCAACGTATGGCTGCGAGCTCGCCTCCTCCATCACATCATCAAGTGTAGGGCTGCAATGACAACACAGCTTGGAGCCTGAAGTATCATTGATTGGTCGCGGTTCGCCTTGCCACTGTGGGCTCACATATTACATCTCTGGCTGTGGTTTTCCGCAGCGAGATGCGAGCGACAAGTGACTTTGAGGGAACAAGGCAAATTCTGATAAATCATTAGTACTAATCTGATATATCCACAAAACGATTGAGCCCAATTACTTGACAATACAAACAATTGCATCAAATTTGTAAGTTAGTTTGGCTCCGTGATGGTGAAAAATGTTTCTTCCGTTGATGTTTACACACGATTCCGACAGTAGATCGAGTTAATAGCAGGGCGATGCACTAATCGTGTTAGGGACTTGCAGTAGATCGAGTTCGATTGTGATGAGCTACTAAGAGTCCAAGAGCACATGTCGGGTCAGGTCCAACCTCATCTGGCGTGCGAGATGAGTCAGGTCAGCTTTGTCAGGGCATGGCTGATCCATGGTTGCCTGTTCGAGCCCCGATTGTATCCTCGAGGAGCGAAATGCTTGACCCGAATGGAGAACCCGACTCGCCATAGAATAACTCCACCCGACAACGCAATCGATCGTCCAAAACATGTCCAGGAAGATTCCGCCTGCCAGATTTGCGTTGAGATTCGGGCTCGGGGGCGTCTGCTGCTGACGCTGTTTCCATGTCCTGCAACAGTCGCGATGTCGGTGGTCGAGCGGCTCGATGTATATATAACTCAGAAGGCCGGTCCCTTTCGGGTCCGATTGGTCGTCCATTAGGCGCGCCCAAAACTTCCAAGATAGCACCTCAACAAAGACCAGACGAGCGGGAATTAAGGCTCCATCATTCTTTCAATTCCTCCATTGCTTCGTTCTTTTCATGCATCAATCCCCTCTCGTTGCTGTCATCCTCACATTGAATATTTCTTTTCTTGGAATTTCTAGTGCCTTTCTTGATTTGGGGAATTAGGGTTCCATCATTCTTTCAATTCCTTGTCTGCTTCATCGGTTTCTCGTGTCAATCCCCTCGCCTTCCTACCATCCTCGCATTGATTCTTTCTTTTCTTGTAGTTTCTGGTGATTTTCTTGTTTCTTTAATCGGTGTCCGTTGCTGTTTCAGTCCTCTTTGATTCCTGTTCGTTATTCTGATGATTCTTGGCGTTCTTTATGCTTCTTTGATTCATTTCTCTCATGGAATGCAATGAGCGCAACAGCGATTGTGGAGCGTAGCACGAATCCCAATCTTCTAGTTTGGGCTTCGTTCACCTTCGACCCCTCGGGGAACCCGCCAGCGATCTCATCCGCCGGCGATCTCATCTGCCTGCGATCCGACCGGGTCTACACCGTCGGCCGGCGGCGCCGCCATTGCGATCTCGTCCTCCTCCACCGCTGCATCAGCAACCGTCATTGCCAGATATTTCTTGATGGATCCGATCGTAAACTCCGTTTGATCGATGGCTTCCTTTTTCCCCGTCGTTCCCATATCCGCGAGATCAGGCGAGGCTTTCAAGCCGTAAGGCAGTGCTCGAACGCTAGGGTTTTTCTCAATGGCGTCTAAATTAATGGTCGCAGGGTCCAGCAAGGCCCGGTAGCAGAATTGTCAGTCGGGGATGAGATGTTGTTTTCTTGCATAAGTGGATCAAGTCATAGTTGTAGAATTAAGCGTGGGTTTCCCGTGAATAGGGTCTTTTTCTCTGGGGTCAAGGCTGTTCGTGAGAATCATTCACTCTCCACGTTGGAGCACGGTCCTTTGGCCCCAAGATCATTTCATTCTGGTGAACTAGCTGAGAAGTATACTTGCCAGCTCCGATCCAGTATCCTACCTGAGGAATTTTCTTGATTTGCAACAAGAAAAACATGTAACACTTCCATTAGCCTTGGAAATTGGATCCCCTGCTTCTCCGGATTCTGAGGGATGCTGTAAGACAGATGATTGGCGGATTAATATTACACTAAAGGTGGTTAGTTCTAATGCAAATGTTCTGAGTGCTGAGCACAAAAACTCCTCCATAAATGCAGTTGAAATCATGGAAGTTCATAATTGTGAACTCCATCCAGATGATGACGGGGTAGTCAGTTATTCAGATGGCAGCACATTCTTTCTGAACCGTCTCAAGCCCATTGGTCCTGGCACATCTGTTCACTGTGATGGAGTCACTCTGCCTGAGCTTTTTCATCCAGTGAAAACACTGCTTCGAGTTTTTATTGCAACATTTACATGTGATGTTTCTTGGTGTGTTATATCTCTCAGCCATTCACAAATATTTTAATATGATCTCGCAATTCTATCAGGTAATGTAGAGGATGCTCAAAGGAAATGTAAGATAGCAATAAAGGATCATTTACCATTTGAAAATATGAGAAAGATGTTGGAGTGCTTGCCATGACAGGAGGACTCCAGCACCATTTTTTAATTATCCAAACCTATTGTTGGTGTATGTATCTTTCTATGACTATGCTTAGTTAAGTTCATTTCATTTATGATGAAAAGTATATATCTATTTAGTAGCTCGAATTGGTTTTCATGTTTATTTCTTTTTGTTTGCAGTTATCCCCCTTTCCCAGATGTAATAGCCTTTGGAAAAGATCGAAACAGAAAAGGTGTTGCATGTTATCATCCAAAGCTTATTGTCTTGCAGACGGATGAAAGTCTTTGGGTTACAGTTACTTCAGCAAATCTAGTTCAAAAACATGTAAGTATAGATATATTCATGTTTGCTCACCATCTACTAATATAAGCATTGCTCTCTGTACATTGTCTTCTTTGGTTCCCTCTTCTTCCCATTTTTTACTCATTTTTTGTAAGGTATTAGCAAACATGGTTGCAGAATAGGTGAACTCAAGTAATTTATATCCTGTTTTCTCATCTTCATAGACATACACATTGCACTCTTCAATTTGCATGTCAATCATCCTCTTGTCCCAGTTTGTGTTCATTGACAATAGTGTCTTGTACTTCCTTCCGGACGATTGGTAAGGTTCAAATTCTAGTGAAGCTTTATCTGGTAATCATGTTCCTTTTGACTTTGTTGCAACTAGATAATTATGATCACATTGGTTGGCATTTGTAAATGCTTGCCCTAGTACACCACATGAAAGGCAATCTGTCGGTTACATATGCTATCTTTCTACTTTGGATTTCCTTAAAGGTTCATTGAAAATGGTTTTCCCTTTTCCCCCACTTTTAGCTTGCCGTTCACCATACTATGCAGCTTCCGCAGAAGTCTTCTCTAGTTGACCCCAACCTTTAATTCTTTTTAGTCTCATTATACTTTGAATCCACATATCACTTCTCTTTTTAATATATCTGGTTTTGTATCTAGCTCCTTTAATTTCAATGTTGACTAGGAATTTCTTCCTCTAGTTTATTATTGGAATTTGTACTTTTTAATTAGACAAATATTCTTCATCAGTTAAGAGCTCCGATTATCATAACTGTGCTTTCGTACTTCAAATACCTGCAATCTTGTCCAACTCTAGATGTTTAACCATTTCAGTTATGATGAATTATTTGTATTTTCTCGTTATCACTATTCACTGTATTCTTATACGAATGTAGGTTTTTTCTTGACAGTGGGACTATGTAACGAACACTGTTTGGTCGCAAGATTTTCCTCATAGAACTACACCAGATTATTCAGCTTTTTTTGGGATCAATTGAAGATCTAAAATCTAATTTTGCCTCTCAGTTAGCTGGGTTTGTGGCATCACTTATTGTTGATGTGCCCAGCCAAGGGCGCACTGGATTAATGAGTTGGCTAAGTATGACTTTGGACAAGCTGCTTGCCACCTGTTGCTTGATTGCCTGGATTCCATACACAGAACTCTAATAATCTTGAGGCTGATTATTGCTTATCAGTGAGTAATTGTCTTACATCCTGATGTAAATTCAGTGTCTGGTGAACTGCAACTTGGTGGAGTATCTTAAAATAACTTTTCAGATATGACCAGCATTATCTACATTTCATATCAGGTAATGTAAACGATGTTAAAAGGAAATGTAAGATAGCAATAAAGGATTATATATCATTTGAAAGTATGAGAAAGAACTTAGGTGATAAAGCATTTGGGAAAGTATGAGAGTGAACGTAGGTGATAAAGCATTTGGAGGAGCCTTTTTGTTAATTTTACAAGGGTGATAAAAGGTATTCCATGAGGTTCATGACAATTATGAAATACAGATTCTTAAAATTGCTTGCCATAACTGAGATACTTGATACTTCTTAGATAGGTAGAGGCACTTTCTCAGAGTATCTGTTTTTGGAAGAAATTAGTAATATTGTTGGATACTTTTAGAATACATTGCGATACTTTTTGGAGAACTTGATTTTAGGCAAGATGGATATATGATTGGACAACTGTTTAATGTCATTTCTATTGATAATCATTAACATCAATTATCAGAAGTCCTTGTTATTTTACATTTCTCTAAATTCTGTTTGTTGAAATAAATTTTTTCGGTTTGCATGCTAGTTAAGTACCATTGAAGTATATGTTGCTATGTGTTTGAAGTATCTTTTACTTCCATGGTATATTTTATACTTTTCTTGATTCAAAATTGAATATATTGGCATGTTCACATTGTTTTTATATCTGATCTGATACCCATGTCTATGCATCACAAATGAGTCTTAAAAGGTTTAACAAAATGGCTCTAGGTACAATTCTGATATGGAGTTAATATATTTATGCAAGTGCTTTACCTTTGTAAAAGAATTTTTTTCTTATAAATGGGACAAAGTGTGAATGTTGACATTCTTTTGAAAGGAAGTATGATTGATATGTGGTCAGAAACTGATATTCAAGGTCGTATACATCAGACTATCAGAATATTGTTTTCTGTCTCAATGCATATGATCACCTCAAGTTGTTAGAGTTTGTGTATTTCTGTCTTTTAAACTAACTAGAATATGCAACATTTGGTTAAATGGGAAGAAACGGTGTTGACGTTAGCTTTCTTGTATCTATTCCTTGGCAAAATATATTAAGCTGAAAAAATGAAATAATTTTGACAATCTTATTGGAGTGAAGGATTGTAATTTCCTCTTTCATTGATTCCCTTGTTCAGACAAATTATGTTTTCTTATGGATGCTTATACTTTGTGGTTCCTTGCATATACAATGACTCCCCATGTATAAGCCAGTATGCAAGCAGAGTATATGATTTGTCAGCATCCATTCCTTTCTTCTATGTGTTGAGCCTTTACAATCCATATCAGATCACATGAATTTGTCATGAATGCTTTCTCCAGTATGCTTTCCTCCTCTTTACTACATGATCATCATTCTGAGAATGGTGCTTACTTCAATCCACGACTTCACATTGAAATTTTGTTAATGCAAGACTTCATCAATGTGAAGGAAACCCTTGCAGCTGCATTTGGTGGAAGCAGCACTAGAGTACAACTGTTAGTTTCCATCTCAGAGGCAAGTTAGTTTAACATAATTTTAGGCATGTCAACATTGATAAGATGCTCTTTGAAACTGGAACAGTTTTCATCCATAATCCGCTTTGACGTGATTCTAGCTACTTTCTCTGACTGCTACGTATGTCATGTGATACAGGAGTCAACATTTCTGAAATACCAAGATTGATCGATCCTGTGCATCCCATCTCTTTGTGCTCGCTTGTTGCTTCTGTGCTGAGATGTCTTGGACTTTGGCATTTAAGAGAGGTACGGATAGGACCTTTAAGCCTTTCATCTTAAATCTATGTGATATCTGGTTCATAGTATATGTAGCAAGGAAAGAAAAATAAGTTGCTGCAATGATGATTTCTGGAAAAATCTTAGTTTATTAGGAGGGAACGGATGTGTTGCAATTTTAGAAATGATGTAAATGGAAGAGAACCAATTAAATTTAGAAAATATCAGATATGAAAACTGTGGACTAATAGATTTTATTTTTAAGATGTTAGATCTCGATGACTATTTGAAGATTACAACCATTTTGGAATACGTGCAGTAGTTTTGGAGAAATGAATTATTCAACTTTTTCTTTTATATAATAATGTTGTTGATAGGAGGAACAGGACAAAGTTATGAACAAAAAAATTTATACTGATAGTGGACATTGTAGTATGTTTTGGTGGTTGTTTCTGTTCAAGAGGTTTGTGGTATGTTTTGGCCATTTCAGAGGCCCCGGGAGTGGCAAGTGCCCCCCATCTCGCTTCCTTCTGACCTTGATCACTAGATTGGTGTCAACAGCTTTTTGGGTAGATAATTGATGATTGTTAAAATTCAGCAGGTCATGACTAGTAGATCTATCTGAAGTTCATCATAATATTGGTAGATTTTCAGTCTCCAGCTGATTGCTAGTTGATTATCTCTGCCCTCACGGATGATAGGCAATTAACACCACTGTTGGCAGACTATTGATGGACTTTTTTTTTGCAAACTGAGATGATCTTTAACTTAAGATCAAACGTATATATATGTATACAAACACACACACATATACAAGTTTCGTAAAGAACTTTAACTTAAGATCAAAACAGAAGTATAGTTGGTGTAAAGCAATGAATGCAGTTTGCAGATAAGATAAAGAGCAGAATGTAAATGCAAATCGAGATTTAGAGTGGTTCGATCAATCTCGATCTACATCCACTTTTGGCTTCCTCCTTCGACGAGGTCACCATCGTCCACTAGAGGTCTTCCTTCAATAGGCGAAGACTAATTCCTTCTTACACCTCTCTTCTCATTTTAATAGGGGTTTAGGAGACAACACTAACAAGCACTCACACTCCTCTTACAGAATTCTAAACTTAGAATGGAGGAGGGAATTTCTAAAGTGATTTCTACAATGTTTCTTTCCTTTTTTGCTCTCTGTGTTTGTGTGCTTTAACCAGGGATGAGAGGGGATATTTATAGGCTTCAAGTTGATTCAAACTTGGAGCCTAAAAACATCTCATCCCGGGTTCCCCAAGCATGGGCGGTACCATCGCCCAGTGTCAGTTTGACGCTGACACTGCCTTGGGCGGTACCACCGCCTAGGTTTGGCGGTACCACCGCTTGGGGGCCAGTGCTGGGTGGTACCATCGCCTAGACTAGCGATACCATCGCCTAGACTGGTGGTACCATCGCCTAACACAGTCTCGAAGACTATGCCATGACGATGAAGTTTCTTGGGGCATTGTTTGGGCTTCTTATTAGGCCCAACATAGTTCTTACATGGGTCTAGTTGGCCCGTAATTATGTTGGCCCAATCCAAGCCCAATTACGTGCTAACTACGATTCCTAAGACATATTCTAAGCTAAACAAAGTCCGTAAGTCTATTCTTTCGACGAGCTTCCGGTGATCTTCCGACGAACTTCCGACGATCTCTCGGCAATGTTCCGACGGACTCTCGGCAAGCTCCTGGACTTCACGATGATCTTCTTGGCGAGTTCCGATGAGCTTCTCTGGCAAGCTCCGAGACTTCTCGGTTGGTTCCTCCAGAACTTCCGACGAACGTTCGGACTTCCGACGAACTCTCGAACTCCCAACGTGATCGCGTCCTTGACTCCGGGACTTCATTTTACTTCATGCCTTGCTATCGTAGTTAATCTTGCACATGTAAAACAAACTTCGATCTAGACAATTAATACTAAGCATTAATCAAGTTGTCCGACATGTCATTGGTCTCTCGACGCTTCGTCCGATTCTTCGGCGCATCGTCCTCTCTTGCGGCCTATTGCCCAATCGGCCAGTTGACTCTGCAACTTCGATATCCTTGGCATAATTTCCATTCTTCTTGGCCCGATGCCCGAATCCATAGCCCGAAGCCTTCTGTCGATACGTCGACCGATCCATCGGCCCGACGTCCAATCTTCTGACATGTTCCTCTGGCCCAACATGAATTTTCCTGCTTTAATTGTCTCATCCTGATCGAAGCATCCTGCGTCACTCAAAACACAGATTAAAACATTAACACAATTATCAATTGGTTTCATCATCAAAATACGAGATTCAACAATCTCCCCCTTTTTGATGATGACAACCAATTAATGACAGAGTTAAACTTAACTCTCGGAGTTTAACCAAACTCCCCCTATCAATATGCTTTATTGATAGAAACTCTTGGATTTAAAAATCTAAGTAAATATGTCATGATCAAATCATGCATGAAATCAACATACTTTCCCCCCTTTGTCGTCAACAAAAAAGAGAAGTCCAATTATTCATGTGTTTGGAATATAAGTTCAACTCATTGCATGAAAAACATAATATCGAGTTTTATCATCAACAAAAAGGAGAAGTACAATTCTCATGTGTTTAAACATAAATTCAAATCGTTGCATGAAAAACATGAAGTTTTATCATCATGCAATTTGTAAGTTAGAAAATTTGGCAAGTGTTACGTCATGCTTAAAACATTCAAGCTATCAAGTTGTAGATATGCAAGGTAGTAAGTTAGCAAGTGCAAGTTAGCATATTTGCTTTTCTTTCCAAGATAGCATTTCTTTATAATGTTCAAGATAATAAGTTCTACATCATGCTAGCTAACAAATTAGAGAAGTTCAAGAAAGCAACTCTTTCTCCCCCTTTATCATATTTTGTTTCTTGAGATAGGCAAGATAGTAATTTTGGTGATGTTCATTCAATATAGCAAGTTAGTAATTTTTGTTTTGAGAAGTGCTATTTTTGCTTTCTTTGCAATGCGCAAGTTAGTAATTTTTGTTTTGAGATGTGCACATTAGCAGTTCTTTCTCCCCCTTTGTCATTGGCAAAAAGAAGAGAAGACTTTTACGTCAATATCTAAATCATGACAAAGGTAAGTATTAATCTTATTTGTGCATCATTATATTTTCAAATTAAGACATGCACAATTTTAAAACCTTACATTTTATTTTTCATGCACGATATCGAAAAATCAATCAATATTATGAGCATATCATACATGATATTCAAGCATTCATGATATATCATTTTGGCAATATGATCATAGCTATTCAAATGATGGTATCTAAATGTCAAAATTCATTACATCTTATCATGCATGATCATTAACTTCTCATTTGGATTTCATGCATAATTTCATTTCATCACATTCAAAATATCAAGAGAATTTTGGTGATGAGATACACATTTCATGAATGCAAGGAATTTTACATAATAAAATTCAAATCATTTATCAAGATGTCGAGTACCAAGAAGAATCATATCATGAAAGAATCTTGATTCATAGAAAAATTTCATGTATCGAATATCGAGAAATCAAGATGATGATTTATATAAAAAATATCACAAGTTATATTCAAGAGAAAAATTATTATTCATTTTTAACTCATTCAATTTATCAAATCAACATTTTTTAGATATGCATGATTCCAAATGTTTGACATATAATATGCATAAATTGAAAAATTGAAATGAGAAGGGAATAATTCAAAGGTACAAGGTTATAAACAAATGTAAGACCAAGTCATAAATCCAAAATTCTATGAATCAAAATAATCAAAATGATCATCAAAGGTAATCTAATGTTATTTCAAGAAATCAATATCATGATTTTGATAAAACTCATTTTAAATTCAAATCATCAAACTCATTAATCTCATTTTTGCTTCTAAAGAACATACATAAGATTAATCTTATTAAGTGTACAATCATTAGATTTATATTTAACATTTTATTACATTAACATAAAATATATAATTTTCATTATCATTTTCAAACTTACGAGCATGATCATATTTTTGTATTTTTATTTTTAAACATTTAATTTTCAAAAAAATTAATTCAAAACTAAATTACAAAAAAAATACATCATGAAAAGCATCATGTAATTTCGAAGTAAATTCGGGGGATTTCGATTACCTCATCGTCGAATGCCGTTAAGGCATAGTTTGCCATCTCGCCTTTGCTGATTTTCTCCTCGTCTTCAGAGGAGTTCGATTCATCCCAATTTGTGTTCTTTTTCTTGTGTTCAAAGCAAGTAGTTCCGTTCTTTTTGTTCTTTAATTTTTGTTTCATGAACTTTTTAAGTTTCTTTGTGAGTTTAAGTTCACCATCACTTGAGCTTATGCTCGAGTGGTCTTCAAATGTTCTATGTCCCAAATCCTTCATGTCTTTGGAAGGTGGTTCTTAAGTTCTTTACGTGCATTGCACATCATTTCATAGGTCATCAAGGACCCGATAAGTTTTTCGAGAGGAAAATTGTTCAAAATTTTCCTCTTATTAAGAGAACACAAAATCTTGTTTACGAGTTCAAAATCCGAAAATCATTTGTCAAGAGCATTAAAAAAGTTCAAAATCGTGCATTAAAAAGTTCCTTTTAGAATCTTTTACACTACTTGTACCTGTGTGATTTCAAGAGTGCATCAAATATCAAAAGCCGTTTCGCACAAAGAAATCCGATTAAATTTATTTTTGTCTAAGACACAAAATAAGACATTCATAGCCTTTGCATTTAGAGAGTGCATCAAATATCAAAAGCCGTTTCGCACAAAGAAATCCGATTAAATTTATTTTTGTCTAAGACACAAAATAAGACATTCATAGCCTTTGCATTTAGAGAAAACGTCTTCTTCTCCGAATCATTCCAATGGTTCATTGGAAGAAAAGACATTTCAAATCCGATTTCGACTGTGTGCCATAAATTCAAATCAATCGAAAGCAAGAAAACTATCATTCGAGTTTTCCAATAAGTATAGCCCGTCTCATTGAAAAACGGAGGACGAATGTGAGAGTGATCCTCTTAAAAGCTGAAAAGAGCCATTTCTATTTCGGTGTTAAACCAAATTAGAAAATCGTGACTCTAATACCAATTGTTAGGATTAGGGTGAATTAGTGCGATGGATAAAAACGTCAACTTCGTTAAATCTCTCGTACATTGAAAACCGATTCCGACGTAAAAGTTGTTTCGTAAAGAACTTTAACTTAAGATCAAAAGGAGGCAGTATGCAGATAAGATAAAGCGCAGAATGTAAATGCAAACCAAGATTTAGAGTGGTTCGGTCAATCTTGACCTACATCCACTTTTGGCTTCCTCCTCCGACGAGGTCACCGTCGTCCACTGAAAGTCTTCCTTCAGTAGGCGAAGACCAACTCCTTACACCCCTCTTCTCCTTTTCACGGGTTTAGGAGACAACCCTTATTGGGTTAGCCTAATCCAAGCCCGTGCTAACTACGATTCCTAAGACATATTCTAAGCTAAACAAAGTCCGTAAGTCTATTCTTCCAACGAGCTTCCGACGAACTTCCAACGATCTCTCGGCAATGTTCCGGTGGACTCCCCGGTAAACTCCTGGACTTCACGACGATCTTCTTGGTGAGTTTTAACGAGTTTCTTTGGCAAGCTCCGAGACTTCTCGGTTGGTTCCTTTAGAACTTCCGACGAACTCTCGAGCTCCCAACGTGATCGCGTCCTTAACTCCGGGACTTCATTTTGCTTCATGCCTTGCTAAACAAACTTCGATCTAGACAATTAATACTAAGCATTAATTAAGTTTTTCGACATGTCATTGGTCTCTCGAGGCTTCGTCCGATTCTTCGACGCATCGTCCTCTCTTGCGACCTATTGCCCAATCGACCAATTGACTCCGTAACTCCGATATCCTTGGCGTAATTTCCGCTCTTCTTGGCCCGATACCCGAATCCACGACTCGAAACCTTCTATCGATACGTCGACCAATTCATCGGCCCGACATCCAATCTTCTGACATGTTCCTCCGACCCAACATGATTTTTCCTACTTTAATTATCTCATCCTGATCGAAGCATCCTGCGTCACTCAAAACACAGATTAAAATATGAGATTAAAAAAAAAAATATTTATATATATAGACTAAATAATGAGCATGGTCTATATGAATTAAAACTACATATATGTACATATATAAATATATACACGTACAAATATATACATATACACACATATATACATATATATATATATATATATATATATATATATATATATACACAAATATATATATATATATATATATACACATATATATATATATATATATATACACAAATATATATATATATATATATATATACACAAATATATATATATATATATATATATATACACAAATATATATATATATATATATATATATATATAAACACACGAATATACATATATGTACACATATACACATATACACACATATATATATGTTTTTGTCTATGTATATACACATATACAAATATATACATATATATACACACAGTATATGTATTTTTGTATATATATATATATATATATAGACAAACATACAGTATATGTGTGTTTTTTTGTCTATGTATATCAGAATAAGTTGCACAGATCTCTACATTTAGAAACTGCATTACTTCACAAAGAGATTCCAGCGGAGTCCACTTGACCCCAAAGCATCTCAGCATAAATTTTCTCTTCTTCACTCTCCTGGATGGAAAAGTCAGATTCCTCAAAAGTTACTTCTTCATCTAGGATATCCTCGTTCAGTTCTTCCGTTGCATCTTCTGACAAGAATAACTTTGATGAAGTGACTTCAACACAGGCCTCTCGCATGGCCTGTGCTGTAGCTGGTCTATCACCATCTTGGTACTCTGGTGCAGGCATAACAAATGGCAGAACGAAATCATCAAGATTAAATCTGTTTCTACCATCTGTATCCGAAAGATCTGGCGGGGGCACAATCAAGACGATACCAAGCTCATAGTTACAAATATGCAGTTTTGGAGCCTTTGATTCTGACGAAGAAAGCAATGTGTTTCCCCAAGCAGCAGGACTGAAATTGTGTGACCCAATATATATCCAACCAAATGAGAACATACCATTTCCAGATTGGAAACGTCTCTGAGCTACCTAATAAAAAATACCTCAATCACAGGCTCACAGATAATGTAACACTACAGAAATCAGAAGTCAACTCATGATGTGGAAAAGATACCTTGACATGCATTGGGTATCCTAGCCTTTCACATGGATAAGGAATGGCATCATGAAATACACCAGTAGTTGTCAACCTTTGCCAGGTTCTCTGCGTAACAGATCAGGTTATCTTGAGAAACGTAGCATTATTAACTATTTCTAGAATAAGTGGCTCTTCTTTCATGACCATAACATGAGAGGACGACATTTCTGAAGCCCTAGCAAGAAAAACATAGTTACCTAGAAATTCATCATGTCAACAACTATTTGGCAGCAAATTGAGTTCCTTGAAGAAAATCAACATGTACTTTGGCAGACAAATAGATAAAGAAAAAGACTTTTACCTCTGACAGAGAAAGTAAGTGCCTAGAATCCCAAATGCCACGCCGTCCATTTTTCACTCGTTCAATGGTGGGGAATAAGATCTTAATTGATGGTCTATTTAGCTCATCAGCAGAAGTCCAGCAACCCCACTGAAAAAACTGCTTATAAGTGGTCGCAGAACAACAAGAACCAGATCACAACAGAAGAACTAAGGGTACATTACCGCTGGGTCAGACTCGTTAGAATCAGGATACTGACACGACTTTTTCCCAGCTGCAGCTGAGAAAGCAGAAAAAAATTGCAAATTGACTGAAGTTCCAATGGAGGATGAACCTTTACATTACAAAAACACACTAGTAAGATGAGGCACTGTTTATTATTTACTTGAGCAAAGAAGAGTTACATTGCTTATCTGATCTCACCATACACAAAATCAACCTCTAGTGATTCAGGCCACTTGTGTCGCGACAAGACCTACAGTGAAGCAAAACAAATATAAGAGTTACATTGCTTATCTGATCACACCATATACTCTCATAAATTGTCCAGAAAAAGGAGAAATGTCAAAGAGCTCCAAAAGCTGGTGAGAATCCAACTGATAGAAAGTTCATGGATAACTACAAAAAATTTGCAGCAGATGGGAACAGAAAAGAGGAAAAATCCTTGTCAACATGAATCTTGTCTCAGCATAAAAGATAAGTGTTGTCAATTGTGTTTGCCGGTGCAACAACATATATACTTGCAAAGAGAAGGCTGATCAATCAGCTATTATTTCAACTAGAGATTCATTTGTTCAACATGCATGCAAGTTGACAACACTTAATTGAAAACCATTTTCTCCAATACTAACTTTCCACACTGGTTAATTCAACCACTGCAACTTCTCCAATAACATCTAAGAGCATGTGGTCATTGGTCAGCAAACATCAATAACACAAAACACATTTGTCATATTACTAATAAATGTATTTGCTCTGCTATTCTACCCAAGCCTAAGGAAGAAGTACGGGTGTAAAACACACATGATAATTCTGCTCATGGTGACTGTATATGATGATTGTATACTTTAATAAAATAAGAAAAGTAAAACCATTAGTTTTGACAAAAGACCATATGCAAGTCAACTTAAAGGTCACTTCCATTCAAAATTCCTAAATGGAGAATTTAGAGTCATCCAAAGTAGAATGTGGCTGCATGCAGCCAAACGGCAGCAGGCTGTGGCGACCACTTGGACAGTGCCCAGGTTTATTAACTACTGATAATCAACCTAGCGGTTTGTTGATCATCTCAGTTTGCAAAAAAAGAGTCAATCAACAATAGTCTGCCAACGGTGGTGTTAATTGCCTATCATCTGTAAGGGCAGAGATAATCAACTAGCAATCAGCTGGAGACTGAAAATCTACAAATGTTAGGATAAACTTCAGATAGATCTACTATTCATGACCTGCTGAATTTTAACAATCATCAATTATCTACCCAACAGCTGTAGGTCTTCAATATAGTGATCAAGGCCAGAGGAAACCTGAGATGCGGGGCACATGCCACTCCCAGGGCTTCTGAAATGGTTGCCAAGGAGGAATAAAGAAAACTTGTCTACCTTCCTACCCACCCCTACCTATGAAGATCAGTACCACGAACCTCTTGAACAGAAACAACCACCAAAAAATACTACAATGTCCACTATCCATATAAACTTTTTTTTTCATAACTTTGTCCCATTCCTCCTATTACCAACATATTATATAAAAGAAAGATTGAATAATTAATTTCTCCATAACTACTGCATGTATTTCAATATAGTTTTAAACTACAAATAGTCATCTAGATCCAACATTTTAAAAATAAAATCTATCAGTCCACAGTTTTCGTATCTGATATTTTCTAAATTTAACTGGTTCTCTTCCGTTCACATCATTTCTAAAATTGCAACTCATGCATTCCCTCCTAATTAACTATTAAAACTAAGATTTTTCCAGAAATCAACATTGCAGCAACTTAATTTTCTTTCCTTGCTACAATTATGCATAACTCAAACACTATGAACTAGATATCACATAGATTTAGGATGAAAGGCTTCAAGGTACTATCAGTACCTCTCTTAAACGCCAAAGTCCAAGACACCTCTGCACAGAAGCAACAAGTGAGCACAAAGACACATAATGCTCAGGACAGATCAATCTTGGTATTTCAGAAAATGTTGGCCCCTGCATCACATGACAACAGTAGTAGTCAGAGAAGGTATCTAGAATTTCGTCAAAGCACATTAAGGATGAAAACAGTTCAGTTTCAAAGAGCATCTTATCAATGTTGACATGCCTAAAATAATGTTAAACTAACTTGCCTTTGAGACAGAAACTAACAGCTGTACTCTAGTGCTGCTTCCACCAAATGCAGCTGCAAGGGCTTCCTTTGCATAGATGAAGGCCGAAAAACTAAAAAACCCAATGTCACTGAGAGGAGACAACCATTTTGCAACATCTCTAGGCAGAAAACCAAGTTGCACAGAATCTGTTGAATGAATTGGTAACAGTTGAATCTTGGAGTTATTGGGGCAGTAAAGATGAAGTCAGTAATTATATCTTGAAGATGTGACAGAACATGTTTGATCTCAAAATGCAGGCATAAATCAATTGCAAGAAGATTGCTTGATATACACAAGACACTTCAATTCTATCAGACACTAACAGTGACATCTGGAGTCGGATATGCTTTTCAGACTCTGTAAACATTTGTTGCATGACCAAGTAGAAAAGTTACCCAGATTGTAAAAAAGATTGAAAGTGCTTACCTCCTACAGAAAATTTATCCAAATCTGCAGTAACAACCACACTCACAGCGTTAGTATCTGCTGGTATGTTTGTAGCTCTTTTCAGGAGAACTTCTACCATTCCACTAGTGTTCTCTCGACACTTTCCTAAAAGTGAAGCTAGAACTCTTAATCGACCACCATTTGGGTCAGGGGAAGCATGAAATCGATGGCTTAAACCAACTACAGTCGCTTGAACTGAACCAAAAAAATGCCCAGAAGAAGTCTTACATTGCATGATCTGTTTAGCCTGCAACAAAGGCTAATTTCAATGGTTGTTAGGAAAAAAAAAGTGATTACTAGATAACTGAGACACAGCATATCAAAATTTCAAATGCAATAGGAAGTAAATTTTGGATTGAAGTCTTGCATGAACAAATCAAACTCAAGAAGCACTATTCTAAGAATGATGATGTAGTAAAGAGGAGGAAAACATATTGAAGAAAGCACTCGTGACAAATTCATGTGATCTGAAATGGATTGTAAGGCTCAACACATAGGAGAAAGGAATAGATACTGATAAATCACATGCTCTGCTTGCATACTGGCTTTATACATGGGGAGTCATTGTATATAAAAGAAACCATAAAGTATAAGCATCCATAAGAAAACATAATTTGCCTGAACAAGGGAATCAATGGAGGAGGAAATTACACTCCTTCAGTCCAATAAGATTGTCAAAATTATTTCATCTTTTGAACTTAATATATTTTTCCAAGGAATAGATACAAGAAAGCTAACATCAACACCTTTAATTCCCATTTAACCAAATGTTGCATATTCTAGTTAGTTTAAAAGACAGAAAGAAATACACAAACTCTATCAACTTGAGGTGATCATCAAACATAAAGTGTATTAATTTAATACTGATATATGCATTGAGACAGAAAACATTATTCTGATAGTCTGATGTAAATGACCTTGGATATCAGTTTCTGAACACATATAAATGATACTTCGTTTCATTTATAAGAAAAAAAATCTTTTACCATGGTAAAACACATGCATAAATATATTAACTACATATCAAAAATGTACCTAAAGCCATTTTGTTAAACCCTTTAATACTTATTTGTTATGCATGGACATGGATATCAGATCAGATATAAAACAATGTGAACATGCCAACATATTCAATTTTGATTCAAGAAAAGTATAAAATATAGCATGAAAAGATACTTAAATCACATAGCAACATATACTTCGATGGTACTTAACTAGCATGCAAACTGAAAAAAATTATTTCAACAAACAGAATTTAAAGAAATGTAAAATAACAAGGACTTCTGATAAGTGGTGTAGGCTCATTAGTTTAATCATTAATCATAAATATATTATCAATAGAAATGACATTAAACAGTTGTCCAATCGTACATCCATTTTGCCTAAAATCAAGTTCTCCAAAAAGTATTCCAATGTATTCTAAAAGTATCCAAAAATATTACTAATTTCTTCTAATAACAGATACTTTGAGAAAGTACCTCAACCTATCTAAGAAGTATCGTGTAAGTATCTCAGTTATGGCAGGCAATTTTAAGAATCTGTCTTCCAAAATTGTCATGAACCTCATGGAATACCTTTTATCACCCTTGTAAAATAAACAAAAAGGCTGCTCCAAATGCTTTATCACCTAAGCTCTCTCTCATACTTTCCCAAATGCTTTATCATCTAAGTTCTTTCTCATACTTTCAAATGGTAAATGATCCTTTATTGCTATCTTACGTTTCCTTTGAACAGCCATATCTGAGATGTATGAAATGTAGATAACACTATCCATATCTGAAAAGTTATTTTAAGATGCTCCAACAAGTTGCAGCTCACCAGACATTGAATTTACATCAGGATGTACTACAATTACTCACTGATAAGCAATAATCAGCCGCAAGATAATAAGAGCTCTGTGTATGGACTCCAGGCAATGAAGCAACAAGGTGGCAAGCAGCTTGTCCAAAGTTATACTTAGCCAACTCATTGACCCAGTGCGCTTGGCTGGGCACGTCAACAATAAGTGATGCCACAAACCCAGCTAACTGAGCAGCAAAGTCAGATTTTAAATCTTCAATTGATCCAAAAAAAGCTGAATAATCTAGAGTACTTCTACGAGGAAAATCTTGCCACCAAACAGTGTTCGTCACATAGTCCCACTGTCAAGAAAAAACCTACTTACAAATAAGAATATAGTGAAATCATAATGGAAAAAAAACAAATAAGTCACCAAACAATGTTCATTGAATAGTCCCACTGTCAAGAAAACACCTATGTTCAAATAAGAATGCAGCAAATAGTGATAACAGGAAAAATACAAATAATTCATCATAACTGAAATGGTTAAACATCTAGAGTTGGACAAGATTGCAGGTATTCTAAGTACGATAGCACAGTTATGATAATCGGAGATCTTAACTGATGAACAATATTTGTCTGATTAAAAAGTACAAATTCCAATAATAAACTAGAGGAAGAAATTCCTAGTCAACATTGAAATAAAGGAGCTAGATACAGAACCAGATATATTAAAAAGAATTAAAGGGCAATGTTGTCTGGAGAAGACATCTGAAGAAGCTGCATAGTTTGGTGAATGGCATGCCAAAAGTGGGGAAAAAGGGAAAACCATTTTCAATGAACCTTTAAGGAAATCCAAAGTAGAAAGATAGCATATGCACACTACAGATTGCCTTTCATATGGTGTACTAGGGCATGCATTTACAAATGCCAACCAATGTGATCATAACTATCTATTTACAACAAAGTCAAACGGAACGTGATTACCAGAGGAAGCTTCACTAGAATTTAAACCTTATCAACCGTCTAGAAGGAAGAACAAGACACTATTGTCAATTAACATGAACTGGGACAAGTGGATGATTGACATGCACATTGAAGAGTACAATGCAACCACGTTTGCTAGTACCCTATAGAAAATGAGTGAGAATGGGAAGATGAAACCAAATAATACAATGTACAGAGAGCAATGCTTATTTTAGTAGACAGTGAGCAAACATGAATATATCTATACTTACCTGTTTTGGAACTAGATTTGCTGAAGTAACTATAACTCGAAGACTTTCATCCCTCTGCAGGACAATAAGCTTTGGATGATGACATGCAACACCTTTTTTCTTTCGATCTTTTCCAAAGGCTATTACATCTGGAAAAGGGGGATAACTGCAAACAAAAGGCAATAAACATGAAAATCAATTTGAGCTACTAAATAACATATACTTCTCATAAAAAATGCAATGAACTTAACTAAGCGTAATCATAGAAAGATACATACATCAACAATAGGTTTGGATAATTAATATATGGTGCAGAAGTCCTACTATCATGGCAAGCACTCCAACATCTTACACTGTCGTGGCATGCAATTGTTATTGGCAGGTGGTTTGGTAATCGACAACATGACAAAAACCTGTCAAACTTTCATTTTTGTTAAATATCAGCACAAGAGACAAAAGAAATCATATGATAGAATTGCGAGATCATATTAAAATATTTGTGAATGGCTGAGAGATATAACACACCAAGAAACATCACATGTAAATGTTGCAATAAAAACTCGAAGCAGTGTTTTCACTGGATGAAAAAGCTCAGGCAGAGTGACTCCATCACAGTGAACAGATGTGCCAGGACCAGTGGGCTTGAGACGGTTCAGAAAGAATGTGCTGCCATCTGAATAACTGACTACCCCATCATCATCTGGATGGAGTTCACAATTATCGACTTCCATGATTTCAACTGCATTTACGGAGGACTTTCTGTGCTCATCACTCAGAACATTCGGATTGGAACTGACCACCTTTTGAGCAACATTAATCCGCAAACCATCTGTCTTACAGCATCCCTCAGAGTCCGGAGAAGCAGGGGATCCAATTTCCAACGCCAATGGAAGTGTTACATGTTTTTCTTGTTGCAAATCAAGAAAATTCCTCAGGTAGGATATTGGATCGGAGCTGGCAAGTATACTTTTCAGCTGGCTCTGCAGAATGAATGATCTTGGGGCCAAAGGACTGTGTTCCAACGTGGAGAGTGAACGATTCACACGAACAATCTTAACCTCAGAGAAAAAGACCTTATCCACGGCAAACCCACGCTTAATTCTACAACTATTGCTCGATCCACTTCTGCAAGAAAACAATATCTCATCTCCGACAGACAATTCTGCTACCGCGCCTTGCTGGACCCTGCGACCATTAACGAAGACGCCATTGAGAGAAACCCTAGCGTTCGAGCACTGCCTTCCGGCTTGAAAGCCTCGACTGATCTCGCAGATATGGGAACGACGGGGAAAAAGGAAGCCATCGATCAAACGGAGTTTACGATCGGATCCATCCAGAAATATCTGGCAATGACGGTTGCTGATGCAGCGTTGGAGGAGGACAAGATCGCAATAGCGGCGCCCCCGGCCGACGGTGTAGACCCGGTCGGATCGCAGGCACATGAGATCGCCGGCGGGTTCCCCGAGGGGTCGAAGGTGAACGAAGCCCAAACTAGAGGGTTGGGATTCCCGCGTCGCTCCATGATCGCTGTTGCGCTCATTGCATTCCATGAGAGAAATGAATCAAAGAAGCATAAAGAACACCAAGAATCATCGGAATAACAAATAAAAATCAAAGAGGACTGAAACAGCAACGGACACCGATTAAAGAAACAAGAAAATCACTAGAAATTACAAGAAAAGAAAGAATCAATGCGAGGATGGTAGCAAGGGAAGGAGATTGACACAAGAAACCGATGAAGCAGACAAGGAATTGAAAGAATGATGGAACCCTAATTCCCTGACTCAAGAAAAACACTAGAAATGCCAAGAAAAGAAGGATTCAATGTAATGATGGGAGCAACGAAAGGGGATTGATGCAAGAAAAGAACGAAGTAATGGAGGAATTGGAAGGATGATGGCACCTTAATTCCCGCTCGTCTAGTTATTTCTTGAGGACGAGTGATCGAACCCGAATGGAACCGGCCTTATGAATTCTATATAACGTCGAGCCGACTTCGCCACCGACATCGGGACCAATGCAGGACATCGAAACAGCGCCAACAACAGATGGTTCGAGCTAGTCTCAACGCAAATCACGCGGGCGAAATCTACCGGGAGATGTTTGGGTCGAGTCAGATTACAGCAAATCGGGTTCTCCGTTCGGGTCAAACGTTTGGTTCCTCGAATAAAATTGGATCTCGAACAGGCAGCCATGGATTAGCCAAATACCCTGACGAAGCTTCGAAGTTGCACTGTGTCACGTCATGTCCCTAGACGTGGTTGGATCCGACCCGATATATCTTATGTAATTTAGTGCGCAAGATCGCAATTGCGGTGCCTCCGGCCGACGGTGTAGACCCGGTCGGATCGCAGGCGGGTCCCCGAGGGGTTGAAGGTGAACGAAGCCCAAACGAGAGGGTTGGGATTCCCGCTTCGGTCCACGATCGCTGTTGCGCTCACTGCATTCCATGAGAGAAATGAATAAAAGAAGCATAAAGAACGCCAAGAATCATCGGTGATAGGGATAAAAGTGGCCGGATGACGCGCCATGACGACATCCCCCCAGGAAAGCAATAACGCTGACAACTCCCACTGTCGTGCGACGACCTCCGACCTCGCACAGTTGACCACGGCAAAGCAGGACAACGACCTGCCCCCGCCCATACCCTGCTGCAAGCTGCCCCGCCACGCGACCCCAGCGGCCGCGTCAGAGGCCATCAGAGGCACCATCTCACTCCAGCAGGTGGCCACGTCAGGTAAACGCTAAACCTATCTATAAATACCCCCGAGCTCTCAAGAGAAGGGGGGAGAGGAACTCACTCAGACACAAAACACTCATAGGCTCTTCTTCTGCCTCATCCCCAACACCCTCCACATCCTCCTCTAACTTGATCGTCGGAGGGGTCGGGCCGAGCTCCCGGCCCGACCTGTGTGCAGGTGCGAGACGGTGTCGCCTCTTCCCGAAGCTGCGGCGGAGCTGCCTCCCGACCCGAGCCGCCGACCCGAACCGCCGACCCGACCTCCCGACCCGAACCACCGAGCTCGGCCGTCGGGAGACCTCGAGGAGCGCCCCCACGGAGATCACCGCCTTCCGGACCCGAACCAAGCCGCGACACCGTCTCGGCCACTAGGCCCCACGCGCGCGGCCATCCCGCGCGCCTCGGCTCCTCGGTCCCACGCGCGCGACCAGCCCGCGCGCCTGGGCCCCTCGGTCCCACGCGCGCCTCACGCGCGGCCAACCCGCGCGCCTCACGCGCGGCCAAACCGCCAGCGTCTCATGCGCGCGGCCAGCCCGACCGCGCCGAGCGTCTCGGCCACTAGGCCCCACGCGCGCGGCCATCCCGCGCGCCTCGGCTCCTCGGTCCCACGCGTGCGACCAGCCCGCGCGCCTCGGCACCTCGGTCCCACGCGCGGCCAACCCGCGCGCCTCACGCGCGGCCAAACCGCCCGCGTCCCACGCGCGCGGCCAGTCCGACCGCGCCGAGCGTCTCGGCAACTCGGCCCCGCGCGCGCGGCCATCCCGCGCACCTCGGCTCCTCGGTCCCACGCGCGCGACCAGCCCGCGCGCCTCGGCACCTCGGTCCCACGCGCGCGCCTCGACCTCGCGTGGGCCCCTCGGTCCCACGCGCGCGACCAGCCCGCGCGCCTGGGCCCCTCGGTCCCACGCGCGCCTCACGCGCGGCCAAACCGCCCGCGTCTCATGCGCGCGGCCAGCCCGACCGCGCCGAGCGTCTCGGCCACTAGGCCCCACGCGCGCGGCCATCCCGCGCGCCTCGGCTCCTCGGTCCCACGCGCGCGACCAGCCCGCGCGCCTCGGCACCTCGGTCCCACGCGCGCCTCACGCGCGGCCAACCCGCGCGCCTCACGCGCGGCCAAACCGCCCGCGTCCTGCAAAAGCCAAGTCCAACTGATCAGAACGCTGACCGAGGCACGTTAATGTCCTGCAAAAGCCAAGTCCAACACACTGACCAAGGCACATTAATATCTTGCAAAAGCCAGGTCCAACACGCTGACCGAGGTACATACTGCAAAATACTCCCCTATAAATACCCTCGCATGCTAAAGAGAGGGGGGCCAGAGGACACACTCACACTCCACACTTGTATGAAGGCATCTCTTCCTCCAAAACCCCCTCCACATCGCTAACTTAGCCGTCGGAGGGGTCGGGCCGAGCGCCTCGGCCCGACCTTTGTGCAGGTACCAGACGGTCGACTCTTCCAGGCGCTGCGACGGAGCTTCCTCCCGACCCGACCCACCGACCCGAACTACCGACCCGACCTCCCGACCCGAACCACCGTGCTCGACCGCCGGGAGACCCCGAGGAACGCCCCCACGGAGATCACCGCCTTCCGGACCCGAACCAAGCCGCGACGACCCCGACGCCACGGCTTAAACAAGTGCAAACCGCATCAGAATGGCGCTAGAAGGAGGGCCCGGAATAACGGTACATAAGCCTTCTCCCTGGTTGTTCCACTGCAGCCGACCTGCACCAGCAGCAGTGACTTCTGGGGCTGGTCTCGGCTCCTCGGCCCCGTGCGCGGCCAGCCCGCGTCAGCCGCTCGGCTGACGGTGCAGCCTCGCTGCCTTACTGCCTTGCTGCCTCGCTGCCTCGGCTCCTCGGCCTCGTGCGCAGCCAGCAAGCAGCCTCGCTGCCTCGGCCACTCGGCCTCGTGCGCAGCGAGCAAGCAGCCTCGCCCACTCGGCCTCATGCGCAGCCAACACGCTGCTACCTCGACCTCATGCGCAGCCAACACGCTGCCTCGGCCACTCGGCCTCGTGCGCAGCCAGCAAGCAGCCTCGCTGCCTCGGCCACTCGGCCTCGTGCGCAGCCAGCAAGCAGCCTCGCTGCCTCGGCCACTCGGCCTCATGCGCAGCCAACACGCTGCTACCTCGGCCCCGTGCGCAGCAACACGCTGCAGCCAACACGCTGCAGGCTGCCTCGGCTCCTCAGCCTCATGCGCAGCAAGTAGCACGCTGCCTTGCTACCTCGCTGCCTCGGCTCCTCGGCCTCACGCACAGCCAGCAAGCAGCCTCGCTGCCTCGGCCACTCGGCCTCGTGCGCAGCCAGCAAGCAGCCTCGCTGCCTCGGCCACTCGGCCTCATGCGCAGCCAACATGCTGCTACCTCGGCCCCGTGCGCAGCAACACGCTGCAGCCAACACGCTGCAGGCTGCCTCGGCTCCTCAGCCTCATGCGCAGCAAGTAGCACGCTGCCTTGCTACCTCGCTGCCTCGGCTCCTCGGCCTCACGCGCAGCCAGCAAGCAGCCTCGCTGCCTCGGCCACTCGGCCTCGTGCGCAGCCAGCAAGCAGCCTCGCTGCCTCGGCCACTCGGCCTCATGCGCAGCCAACACGCTGCTACCTCGGCCCCGTGCGCAGCAACACGCTGCAGCCAACACGCTGCAGGCTGCCTCGGCTCCTCAGCCTCATGCGCAGCAAGTAGCACGCTGCCTTGCTACCTCGCTGCCTCGGCTCCTCGGCCTCACGCGCAGCCAGCAAGCAGCCTCGCTGCCTCGGCCACTCGGCCTCGTGCGCAGCCAGCAAGCAACACGCTGCCTCGGCTCCTCAGCCTCATGCGCAGCAAGTAGCACGCTGCCTTGCTACCTCGCTGCCTCGGCTCCTCGGCCTCACGCGCAGCCAGCAAGCAGCCTCGCTGCCTCGGCCACTCGGCCTCGTGCGCAGCGAGCAAGCAGCCTCGCTGCCTCGGCCACTCGGCCTCATGCGCAGCCAACACGCTGCTACCTCGACCTCATGCGCAGCCAACACGCTGCCTCGGCCACTCGGCCTCGTGCGCAGCCAGCAAGCAACACGCTGCCTCGGCCACTCGGCCTCATGCGCAGCCAACACGCTGCTACCTCGGCCACATCTTGCCGAGCCCCCCCTTAGAGCGGCCTGCCTGCGCCGAGCTTCTCGACCATGCACTACCGAGCTCCTCTCAGGGCGGCCTATCCGCCTGCGTCGCGTCACTCGGTCGCATGGCCCTCGCGACCACGCCTGCGCGGTCAGCCCGACGCACGTCGTGCTACTCGGCCGCATGGCCCTTGCGACCACACCTGCACGGTCAGCCCGACGCACGTCGTGCTACTCGGTCGCATGGCCCTCGCGACCACGCCTGCGCGGTCTGCCCGCCTGCGTCGTGCTCCTCGGCTCTTCGACTTTACGCCACCCGAGACCACACCTGCGCGGCCCCAGCCCGCCTGCGCCGTGTTCCTTGGCCCCATGTTCCCGAGACAGACCTGCATGGTCTGCCCGCCTGCGTCGTGCTCCTTGGCACCATGTTCCCGAGACAGACCTGCGCGGTCCGCCCGCCTGCGTCGTGCTCCTTGGCCCCATGTTCCCGAGACACACCGGCGCGGTCGGCCCTCTTGCGCTGAGCCCCTCGGCCATACACCGCCAAGCCCCCCTCAGAGCGGCTTGCCCGCGCGTCTCGACTCCTCGGCCCCACGCGCGGTCGCCTGCCTCAGCTTGCTCGGCTGACGGCGCAGCTTGCTGCCTCAGCCCCTTGCGCGGCCAGCCCGCATCAACAGCTTGCTGACGACGCAGCTTGCTGACTCGGCCCCATGCACGGCCAGCCTGTGTCAACAGCTCGGCTGACGGCGCAGCGGGCTGCGCCGAGCTTCTCGGCCATACACCGCCGAGTTCACCTCAGCGCGGCCTGCTCGCCCGCGTCATACCCCTCGGCAACGTGTTGCCTGAGACCACCTCTGATCGGCTTGCCCGACGGAGTTGTGCTCCTCAGCTGTGTGTCGACCGAGACACGCCCACACGGCCTGCCCGCCTGTCGTGCTCCTCGCCGGCTTGGCTCACAGCCCGAGTCGCTCCAGTTCGACCACCGACTCGCGACTCGTCGGCCCGGCCCATAACCCGAGACACGCCTATGCGGTCCGCCCGCTTGGTCGTCCTCCTCGACCGCACGCCAACCGAGACCACGACCTCTGTTCGGCTTCCCGATTGAGATGTGCTCATCAGTCGCACGTTGCCAATGACCCAAGACACCCGCGCGGCCTGCCCGCCTGCGTCGTGCTCCTCGGCTCTTCGACTTTACGCCACCCGAGACCACACCTACGCGGCCCCAGCCCGCCTGCGCCGTGTTCCTTGGCCCCATGTTCCCGAGACAGACCTGCGCGGTATGCCCGCTTGATCGTGCTCCTCGCCCGCACGTTGTCCAAGATCATGACCTCTGCTCGGCTTCCCGATTGAGATGAGCTCATCGGTCGCACGTCGCCCATAACCCAAGACACCCGCGCTGCCTCCCCGTCTGCGTCGTGCTCCTTGGTGCATATCCCGAGCCGCTCCAGTTCATTTCCCGACTCGCGGCTCGGCGATCCAGTCATTACGAGTCGCTCCAGTTCGCTTCACGACTTACGACTCGCTAGTCCAAAAGCTATCCCGAGCCGCTCCAGTTCATTTCTCGACTCGCGGCTCGGCGATCCAGTCATGTTACGAGTCGCTCCAATTCGCTTCACGACTTGCGACTCGCCAGTCCAAAAGCTATCCCGAGCTGCTCCAGTCCAGTTCCCGACCCTCGACTCGTCGAGCCAGTCATTACGAATCGCTCCAGTCCAGTTCCCGACCCTCGACTCGTCGAGCCAGTCATTACGAATCGCTCCAGTCCAGTTCCCGACCCTCGACTCGGCGATCCAGTCATTACGAGTCGCTCCAGTTCGCTTCACGACTTACGACTCGCCAGTCCAAAAGCTATCCCGAGCCGCTCCAGTTCATTTCCCGACTCGCGGCTCGGCGATCCAGTCATGTTACGAGTCGCTCCAGTTCGATCTTCGACTTGCGATTCGCCGGCTCAAACCATAACCCGAGTCGCTCCAGTTCGATCTTCGACTTGCAACTCGCCGCCTCGGCCCATAACCCGAGACACGCCTACGCGGTCTGCTCGCTCCAGTTCGATCTCCGACTTGCGACTCGCCGACCCAAACCATAGCCCGAGTCGCTCTAGCTCGATCTTCGACTTGCGACTCGCCGGCTCAATTCATAGCCCAAGTCGCTCCAGTTCGATCTCCGACTTGCGACTTGTCGGCCCAACCTGTCCAACAGCCTTATGCTCCTCGGCTCCATTCTCCCCAAAATTGCGACCGCACGGCCAGCCCACCTGAAGACAAGAGCCATGCATCGGACTCCCCTTGCGTGACAACCGACGCATAGCTCCTTTCAGGGGGGGGAATATGATGAGGGAAATAATGGCGACAAGACGGGCTGACGTCACCTGTCCCATCACGCCTCAGCACTTGGTCAAACTGATCAGAACGCTGACCGAGGCACATTAATGTCCTGCAAAAGCCAAGTCCAACACACTGACCAAGGCACATTAATATCCTGCAAAAGCCAGGTCCAACACGCTGACCGAGGTACATACTGCAGAATACTCCCCTATAAATACCCTCGCATGCTAAAGAGAGGGGGGCCAGAGGACACACTCACACTCCATACTTGTATGGAGGCACCTCTTCCTCCAAAACCCCCTCCACATCGCTAACTTAGCCGTCGGAGGGGTCGGGCCGAGCGCCTCGGCCCGACCTTTGTGCAGGTACCAGACGGTCGACTCTTCCAGGCGCTGCGACGGAGCTTCCTCCCGACCCGACCCACCGACCCGAACTACCGACCCGACCTCCCGACCCGAACCACCGTGCTCGACCGCCGGGAGACCCCGAGGAACGCCCCCACGGAGATCACCGCCTTCCGGACCCGAACCAAGCCGCGACGACCCCGACGCCACGGCTTAAACAAGTGCAGACCGCATCAAGGATGACAGCAACGAGAGGGGATTGATGCAAGGAAAGAACGAAGCAACGGAGGAATTGAAAGAATGATGGAGCCTTAATTCCCGCTCGTCTGGACTTTGTTGAGGTGCTACCTTGGAAGTTTTGGGCGCGCCTAATGGACGACCGATCGGACCCGAAAGGGACCGGCCTTCTGAGTTATATATACATCGAGCCGCTCGGCCACCGACATCGCGACTGATGCAGGACATGGAAACAGCGTCAGCAGCAGACGACCCCGAACGCGAATCTCAACGCAAATCTGGCAGGCGGAATTTGCCTGGACATGTTTTGGACGATCGATTGCGTTGTGGGGTGGAGTTATTCTATGGCGAATCGGGTTCTCCATTCGGGTCAAGCATTTCGCTCGTCGAGGATACAATCGGGGCTCGAACAGGCAGCCATGGATCAGCCATGCCCTGACAAAGCTGACCTGACTCATCTCGCACGCCAGATGAGGTTGGACCTGACCCGACATGTGCTCTTAGATTCTTAGTAGCCCATCACAATTGAACTCGATCTACTGCAAGCCCCTAACACGATTAGTACATCGCCCTGCTATTGACGCTGGATCAAATCATATCTTATGAAATTTAGAGCGCAGGATCTTGATCGAATCGATAACTTACAAATTTGATGCAATTGTTTGAATTGTCAAGTAATTGGGCTCAGTCGTTTTGTGGATGTATCAGAATAGTACTTGATGCGGTCTGCACCTGTTTAAGCCGTGGCGTCGGGGCCGTCGCGGCTTGGTTCGGGTCCGGAAGGCGGTGATCTCCGTGGGGGCGCTCCTCGAGGTCTCCCGGCGGCCGAGCTCGGTGGTTCGGGTTGGGAGGTCGGTTCGGCAGGTCGGGTCGGCGGTTCGGGTCGGCGGCTCGGGTCGGGAGGCAGCTCCGCCGCAGCTTCGGGAAGAGGCGACACCGTCTCGCACCTGCACACAGGTCGGGCCGGGAGCTCGGCCCGACCCCTCCGACGATCAAGTTAGAGAAAGATGTGGAGGGGATTGTGGATGAGGCAGAAGAAGAGCCTCTGAGTGTTTTGTGTCTGAGTGAGTTCCCCCCCTTTCTCTTGAGAGTTCGGGGGTATTTATAGATAGGTTTAGCGTTTACCTGACGTGGCCACCTGCTGGAGTGAGATGGTGCCTCTGATGGCGTCTGACGCGGCCGCTGGGGTCGCGTGGCGGGGCAGCTTGCAGCAGGGCATGGGCGGGGGCAGGTCGTTGTCCTGCTTTGCCGTGGTCAACTGTGCGAGGTCGGAGGTCGTCGCACGACAGTGGGAGTTGTCAGCGTGGGTCTAGTTAGCGTTATTGCTTTCCTGGGGGGATGTCGTCATGGCGCGTCATCCGGCCACTTTTATCCCTATCATATGCCCCCCCCGAAAGGAGCTATGCGTCGGTTGTCACGCAAGGGGAGTCCGATGCATGGCTTCTGTCTTCAGGTGGGCTGGCCGTACAAACGCAGTTTCGGGGAGAATGGAGCCGAGGGGCCGAGGAGCACAACGCAGGCGGGTAGGCCACGCAGGCGTGTCACGGGTGGCGTAAAGCAGAAGAGCCGAGGAGCACGACGCGGGCGGGCTGGCTGGCCGCGCAGGCGTGGTCTCGGGATGGCGTAGAGCCGAAGAGCCGAAGAGCACAACGCAGGCGGAGCAACCGCGCAGGTGTGGTCTCGGGATGGCGTAGAGCCGAAGAGCCGAGGAGCACAACGCAGGCGGGCTGGCTGGCCGCGCAGGCGTGGTCTCGGGTGGCGTAAAGCTGAAGAGCCGAGGAGCATGACGCGGGCGGACTGGCCGCGCAGGCGTGGTCCCGGGTGGCGTAAAGCCGAAGAGCCGAGGAGCACGACGCAGGCGGGCTGGCCGCGTAGGCGTGTCTTGTGTTATGGGCGACGTGCGACCGATGAGCACATCTCAATCGGGAAGCCGAGTAGAGGTCATGGTCTTGGACAACGTGCGGGCGAGGAGCACGATCAAGCGAGCATGCTGCGTAGGCGTGTCTCGGGTGACGGGCCGAGCCGACGAGTCGCAAGTCGGAGGTCGAACTGGAGCGACTCGGGCTATGAGCTAAGCCGAGGAGTCGCAAGTCGGTGGTCGAACTGGAGCGACTCGGGCTATGAACCGAGGAGCACGACAGGCAGGCAGGCCGCATGGGCGTGTCTCGATCGACACGCAGCCGAAGAGCACAACTTCGTCGGGCAAGCCGATCAGAGGTGGTCTCGGGCAACATGTTGCCGAGGAGTATGACGCAGGCGGGCAAGCCGCGTTGAGGTGGGCTCGGCCGTCTATGGCCGAGGAGCTCGGCGCAAGAGGGCCGACCGCGCCGGTGTGTCTCAGGAACATGGGGCCAAGGAGCACGACATAGGCGGGCAGGCCGCGCAGGTCTGTCTCGGGAACATGGGGCCAAGGAACACGGCGCAGGCGGGCTGGGGCCGCGCAGGTGTGGTCTCGGGTGGCGTAAAGCCGAAGAGCCGAGGAGCACGACGCAGGCGGGCAGACCGCGCAGGTGTGGTCGCGAGGGCCATGCGGCCGAGTAGCACGACGTGCGTCGGGCTGACCGCGCAGGTGTGGTCGCAAGGGCCATGCGGCCGAGTAGCACGACGTGCGTCGGGCTGACCGCACAGGTGTGGTCGCAAGGGCCATGCGGCCGAGTAGCACGACGTGCGTCGGGCTGACCGCGCAGGCGTGGTCGCGAGGGCCATGCGGCCGAGTGACGCGACGCAGGCGGATAGGCCGCCCTGAGAGGAGCTCGGTAGTGCATGGTCGAGAAGCTCGGCGCAGGCAGGCCGCGGCCGAGTGACGCCGCTCAGGCGGGCAGGCTGCTCTAAGGGGGGGCTCGGCAGGATGTGGCGGAGGTGCTGAGGCAGCGGGTTGCTTGCTGGCTGCGCACGAGGCCGAGTGGCCGAGGCAGCGAGGCTGCTTGCTGGCTGCGCACGAGGCCGAGGAGCCGAGGCAGCAAGACAGTAAGGCAGCGTGCTGGCTGCGCATGAGGCCGAGACAGCGAGGCTGCTTGCTGGCTGCGCACGAGGCCGAGGGGCCGAGGCGGCGTGGCTGCTGCCGCGCATGGGGCCGAGGAGCCGAGGCAGCGTGCAGCGTGTTGGCTGCAGCGTGTTGCTGCGCACGGGGCCGAGGAGCCGAGGCAGCGTGCAGCGTGTTGGCTGCAGCGTGTTGCTGCGCACGGGGCCGGGGGGCCGAGGCCGAGGTAGCAGCATGTTGGCTGCGCATGAGGCCGAGTGGCCGAGGCAGCGTGGCTGCTGCCGCGCATGGGGCCGAGGAGCCGAGGCAGCGTGCAGCGTGTTGGCTGCAGCGTGTTGCTGCGCACGGGGCCGGGGGGCCGAGGCCGAGGTAGCAGCGTGTTGGCTGCAGCGTGTTGCTGCGCACGGGGCCGAGGGGCCGAGGCAGCGTGGCTGCTGCCGCGCATGGGGCCGAGGCAGCAGCGTGTTGGCTGCAGCGTGTTGCTGCGCACGGGGCCGGGGGGCCGAGGCCGAGGTAGCAGCGTGTTGCTGCGCACGGGGCCGAGGCAGCGTGTTGGCTGCGCACGGGGCCGAGGGGCCGAGGCAGCGTGGCTGCTGCCGCGCATGGGGCCGAGGCAGCAGCGTGTTGGCTGCGCATGAGGCAGAGTGGCCGAGACCAGCCCCAGAAGTCGCTGCTGCTGGTGCAGGTCGACTGCAGTGGAGCAACCAGGGAGAAGACTTATGTACCGTTATTCCGGGCCCTCCTTCTAGCGCCATTCTGATGCGGTCTGCACCTGTTTAAGCCGTGGCGTCGGGGCCGTCGCGGCTTGGTTCGGGTCCGGAAGGCGGTGATCTCCGTGGGGGCGCTCCTCGAGGTCTCCCGGCGGTCGAGCTCGATGGTTCGGGTCGGGAGGTCGGTTCGGCAGGTCGGGTCGGCGGTTCGGGTCGGCGGCTCGGGTCGGGAGGCAGCTCCGCCGCAGCTTCGGGAAGAGGCGACACCGTCTCGCACCTGCACACAGGTCGAGCCGGGAGCTCGGCCCGACCCCTCCGACGATCAAGTTAGAGAAAGATGTGGAGGGGATTGTGGATGAGGCAGAAGAAGAGCCTCCGAGTGTTTTGTGTCTGAGTGAGTTCCCCCCCTTTCTCTTGAGAGTTCGGGGGTATTTATAGATAGGTTTAGCGTTTACCTGACGTGGCCACCTGCTGGAGTGAGATGGTGCCTCTGATGGCGTCTGACGCGGCCGCTGGGGTCGCGTGGCGGGGCAGCTTGCAGCAGGGCATGGGCGGGGGCAGGTCGTTGTCCTGCTTTGCCGTGGTCAACTGTGCGAGGTCGGAGGTCGTCGCACGACAGTGGGAGTTGTCAACGTGGGTCTAGTTAGCGTTATTGCTTTCCTGGGGGATGTCGTCATGGCACGTCATCCGGCCACTTTTATCCCTATCAGTACTAATGATTCATCAGAATTTGTCTTGTTCCCTCGAAAGCACTTGTCATTCGCATCTCGCTACGGAAAACCACAGCCAGAGATGTACATATGTGAGCCCAACGTGGCGCGGTGAACCACAACCAATCAATGATACTTCAGGCTCCAAGATGTGTCGGCATTGCAGCCCTACACTGCTTGATGTGATGGCGGAGGCGGGCTCGCAGCCCTACGTTGCACGATGGGCAATCCAAAATCCCATCTCTTGTCCTTGAAAAAGCAAGTTGCTAGTTATCTAAATTAAGATAATTAAAATTATTTTAAACAATGGCAGCCGTACTAGCACTAATGATTTCACAGGGGTTAAATCTGACAAAAAGACTGGGCTTCCCCAACGCAAGTAATATCCCATGCGAAATTATGGTTATAGCCAAGTTTCAAATTAAGGCCTAAAGTAGCATGCAAGCTGCATTGTGACAGCACATTCTCATTAAAATGTTGTTTAAATTTAGACTAATATCAAACGTCAACTCATGCTAGCATATGGAGCCAATATTATCACACAATACGCATAGGTGTTGTTCATGCAAAATGCACCAAAGCTGAAAAAGAAGTTTGAATTGAGGTACTAATGAGCCGAAACATCTGTAAACAAGAATCAACAATTAACACTGCATTATTTGATATAAAAGGCATGCCGTGTCTGATGATAATGACTAAGTTTGAGATAGCAAGAAACCCTACTAACAGTTCATCATAAAGCAATCAATTTAAGATCTGTATATAAATCCCAAACAATTTGCTACCATAAAGTCATCCTTGTGCAATTTAAGATCAAGAGTTCTTATATTTTAGACAAAATTGTGTACGTAAAAACCTTGATAGACATCATATACAAACAAACTGCCCCCAAAAGTGAAGGGAAAAAAGAAAAAGCAAGCTGCTAGATATCTAAATTAAGAACATTTACACCAATCCAACGTGATCCTTCGAACAAACAACCTTTGTAGAAATTACTACAAGAGAATATTACCCACAGAACATGAAGTGCATATTCTTCTTAGAACTACAACAGAGAGGCGATAAAAAGAAAAAGAAGCCAAGTATCGAAATTAGACATGTGCATGTTCTTCCACTAATCCTATATATGAACATATAAACGAATAACATTTCTAGAGGTTATCCATAGAAAATGAACAGCAAGAAAATAATTATTTTAACTAAATTCTGCATCTGTTCACACTAATCTTGTATCACTATACAAACAAATGACTTTTAAAGAGATTATCCATATAAACGTCAAAATCTTGCTCAGCAAGAGAATAAATTGATTGCAGAAGCATGTACAACCAGCAAATATTTCATATATACCGAATACATATACCTATAACATTGAGAAACTTATGAAGACAGAAATTCATAGTAAACATACTAACAATACCTCACTTCCTGATGGATTGTCTCAAGCAAAATCATCCTCATCAAGTTACTTCGATTGACAAATCCCTCGCAACCTCTATGATAGACAAATATCTAACCCAGTAATTAACGCTCCTAGATCCAACAAATGCATATATTAATCTTTTTAGAGCCAGTAGTCTGACATGAGTGCCAGGAATTAAACTTGAAAAGAGGCCAGTGACTTGTTTAGAAAAAAGATGAAGTGCATGCATGGCCAACACAAGATAATTAGACTTTAATCATGAATAAAGCTCTATTTCCTGAAAAATTGTGATGACATACATACACTGGAGGAACGAAAAAGTAAACTTAACCAATATCAAAATGTGTTGACACATTTTGATAACACATGTTTTGTCTTAGTTGCCAAAACATCTTTGCAAAGACCTAATGTGAGGGACAGACATGGATCAAACACATGAAGCATGGTATCACCCATTATCATCGCATTGACAATTTCAAAGGACACACCATGTGTAAAAACAATAAAGCAAATTTAAGACGAGATCGCTCCGACAGTAATAAAGAACGTGACATCTTGCAAACATGTTGATTCCCATATATGCACCTGATTAGATATATACATAAACATAAACATTAATCATGTCATTAATAATTATTCAAACAAAAACATCTCTGGATACTATCCATGGAAATGCCAAATCCTATGTGCAAGAGATCTACAATTGACACCGGAAGTAAATCTTTTGAACATGTTGCACACCATTGCAACAATCTACTGTACAGCCAGCAAAAATTTCCAATACGATGAATGTATACACCAACAAGATTCAAAGGAAACTTCTAATTATACATGAAGTGTTTTCTAAACATGCTAAAAATACAACCATACTTTGGCATATTATTTCAACTAAAACTATCATCATTAATAACTTTGATTGGCTTATAATTCCTCCCTACCACAATATGCTGGATTAACTTCTTAACGACCAATTAACACTCCCAGATTCAAATGCTGCCTAAAATAATCGTTTGTATGGAGAAATTCAACATGATAAGGAGCAGTGGTGAGTTAAAAAAAAAATTGAAATCAATGCAGAAAATTTGTTAAGAATCAAGCAAAAATCATATATATGCAGAAAAACTAAAAGACTCTGCTAGTCTAAGGGTGACAACAAACAGTGTGACAGCATCCAGAGCCAACACAATTTTTATACTTCTACAGAATCAAGACTCTGTTGCCTAAGAGTGAAGACACAAAAGGTGATTGCTTACATATTTCTTCCATTTCAAACATCACATGTTTTAGGCAATAATAACTAAATCAACATGGTTCATGTCGACCATTGCTAACAGAGTATTACACTTAAACTATTGAGTGGAGTAACAAAAGGGATTCCTATAAATCTGATTCAGCTCCTAATGAATAGAACAACCTTTGGAGCAAATGGATACTTTAGATAGGATAATCCTGGTCTAAACCTATTAAATCCTTAATAAGCTTGGAAAAATAAAAACAATTCTACAACATTAATTGATACTCCCAGGTTCATGCCCAAGCTTTATTTCAACAAAATGCAAAAACAGAAGGGTTTTTGATGCTCCCGGGCAAAATGCTACCTTAAACAATCACTTGAGCAAATAGACTAAACTCCAACATGGGTGCCAAAATTAGGCTTGGAGAAAGGCAGCTGCTGGAAGTGGACGCAGACTGAACTCCAACATAAGTGCCATAACTCTAGATCTAATAACAATAATAATAAATAGGGAAGGTTCAGATTCGCTACTTGTTCATCACGGGGACAAACGATCTTGCATTTCTCCGTTTTCTCAGCGGAGGAGAAGTGATGTTGCATCTTCTCCTCTCTTATCAGCGGAGGAGAAGCGATCTGGTTTTTTCTTCTCTCTTCCACCGAATCCCATCCAAAGAGTTAAACATGGCTGCTGCGGTTCCCATGCCGACCATCCAAGCTGCCCCACCATCGCCTTATAACGACCAGAAAACGAAACATCGAAGAGAAGATACAATTGATTTAAGATCTATGTTGAGGGCCATATATAATCATAAGAATCATGAGTTCACCATCACCAAAGGCGACTGATCCAAGATCGCGCGCGCCAACAGTGTTCGTCATCATCGGCTTCTCACATATCAAAACCAATATAGATTTACAGAGATCCATAAACCACAACCAACAGAGATAGAGATAAAGCGATCAAGAAAAGAAGAAAAAACGTGGAGTAAATTAGAGGAAAAAACCTTCGGCGTCGGAGAGAAAAGAAATAGAGGAAGGGAAGAGGGAAACCTTTCCGTAGCGCCATTTCCCGCTCTGTCCCCAAGACGAAGCATGGCCTCATGAACTACCTGGAAGACCTACAGAATTTGAATGCGCCACGCCTCGGCCCAAGGTGTTTCCATGCGACGGCACCGACCTTGACCGGGCCGGTCTGCAAAAGATGTTTCTCGACCCGGCCCAGGATAAAAGACTATTTTTTTATATAAGCACAGGGAAATGTGGTTATATATGTCAATTGGACGTATCACCCGTCACCAATAAATGTTGAAGGCACCGATTTATATCAACGCAAGTGTTTTCCCTCCCTTTTTAACTGGAATATAAATAAGATGAGGAATATTATATATATATATATATATATATATATATATATATATATATATATGTATATATATATATATATGTATATATATATATATGTATATATATATATATATGTATATATATATATATGTATATATATGTATATATATGTATATATATATATATATGTATATATATATATATATGTATATATATATATATATGTATATATATATATATATGTATATATATATATATGTATATATATATATATATGTATATATATATATACATATATATATATATATATATATATATATATATGTATATATATATATATCGGGTCGGGTTTGGATGAATTAATCGACCAATTTCGTAATTCCAATCAAGGACCGGGGCACCTCAGTAATCTGGTCGAGTGACGAAGCATTTATGCTCCGTCCGCCCTACCCTTCTCCTGTAGCGCAGTTGCGGCGTCGGCGTCCACCGGCGACACCACCTCCTCTTCTTCCTTCGCGTCTTGCCCTCCCTCCGTTGCAAAGGTGATTCCTGTCATCTCACCTTCAAATGTCCCCGTCCCGCTAAGTTAACGACTGCTTCGAAGGGTTGACTGATTCCTCATTTATTAGGGTTCAGGGTTTTAGCTGTTTCACTAGATGTTGCAGGTTATTTAGCCATCTGGAAAAGGTTTGGTGTCTGAATTCTGATCTCATCTCATTCTTGCCTGTGGAATTTGTTTCCAGAGCCTCTCTCTTAGGGCTAGTACTTTTGATGCCATCTTATGAATGGGGAATGCATGTTGATCTTTATTTGGTCGTTTTTTGATGCATAGATGTGTCCTACCTCTGTTCGAGATGCTGAATGTTAGATGGTTCGGGCTTCTTTAACGATCCATTTTATCTGAGCTGGTGCATTAAGGGCTAGTATCTCACAGGCGTAGGCAAAAGGCGCCCCTCGAGTGTGTAGAGTGCTTTGTAGTCAACCAAATTAATCTTCTTGCTGCGTATATGTATACCTTAAGATTTTTAAGCTTTGTGATGTATAATAATAATTAAAAGTCAGCAGCAGAGATCGTTATCATTGTTATTTTTTCTCTGAAAAAAAATTGAAGCAAATGGAGATGCTATAAATACTAATGTAATAAAAAACTCATATAGCTGCTCGATGACCACTTCTCAATCATTCACCTTGTCATGTTTAATCCCTATCTGAAAGTCCTTATTGTTGCTTTTGCTACTCGGGCTTTTCATTCCTGGTAAAGATCGTCCTGATCCTATACTAGTGGTCATCATAGGCAGTCAGCGAAAGGGACTTGGTTTTGTTTGCTGGCTTTGAGAGCTGAAAGCTTTAGTTGGAATATGTCTTTTCACCAGGGCTTGACAATATCACCTTCTAGTTCCATCATCATATGATGTTTTTTTCTTGCAGATGAATGTGGAGAAGCTCATGAAGATGGCCGGTGCTGTTCGCACTGGTGGAAAGGGCAGTATGCGCAGGTTTTAATTGTTTTGGCACCTTCTTTGGAATGATAACACCTTCACTAGTTACTTTTGTATAGTTAGGAGGCTGAAACTCTTTACTCTGCAATTTGCAATATTATTTTTAGAGGCTGATTAGAGAACGCTGTAAATGTCTTCTTTTTACCTGCATTTTGACTAGGAAGAAGAAGGCAGTTCACAAGACTACAACAACAGACGATAAGAGGCTACAGAGCACATTGAAAAGAATAGGCGTAAATGCCATTCCTGCTATAGAAGAAGTCAACATTTTTAAGGATGATCTTGTTATTCAGTTTGTTAACCCTAAGGGTAATGAACATTGTATGCATTAAAAAAACACTGAATTATTTGATAAGGACCTAATGATTTTTTCCTACTTTATTTCTTTTTCAGTGCAAGCTTCTATTGCAGCCAATACATGGGTTGTTAGTGGCTCTCCTCAGACAAAAAGTACATAAATATCTCTCGTAATAGTCTGATTTTGGTTTATGTTAACAGATAGTTAACAGAATTTTATTTTATTTATTTATTATTATTTTTTGTTGAAATGTTTTCTTCTGAAATTCTTGGGTACAACTTACACATGGCATTTTCTGGTGACAGAACTTCAAGATCTGCTACCTGGGATCATTAACCAACTCGGTACTATTACTCCCACCAGCCCGTTTTTGCCGTTCTTTCTTCAAAGGGTTGGACTTTATGTTCGGTTTCCACCACAACCTATGCATCTCTGCTAGTCTACTAATTTGCAAATGCACATGCATCATGGCTTCAAGTTATATATCTTTGATAAATAGGGACCTTGCTGAACTGTTTGTGTCTGATCTTGCTGCATTGTTTTGATTTCATGTTTACTATGTTTATTACTTTTCAAAATGCTGAATGCTAATGCTGGCAAAATTTCCTCGTTCACTAACTATTTTGTGTGGTTATTTCCACTTTGTTTGCATTTGTTTGTATGGGACTGGCGAACAGCTTGTCTAAATTGCTGCACTTGCTATCTCACACTTACAAAAGATTTCATTTTTCTCAGATTGTTATGTTATGACATTATGATAATATTCTAATTTCTTCAGGGCCCGATAACTTAGAGAACCTGAAGAGGCTTGCAGAGCACTTGCAGAAACAGGCACCGGGTACAGGTCCCGCTGCAAAGCAGGATGATGATGAGGATGATGTCCCTGAACTGGTGCCTGGAGAGACATTTGAAGCAGCTGCTGATGAAAATCAAGCTTCGTAGAGGAGATTTGCTTCCGGAAAAGTTCTCCTACCTTTCATGCAGTTGTTTCCGCATTTTGGATGGTGAAGCAAATTCTGTCATTTATGTAACATGGAGCACCCGAACACAAATCTGGTGTTATTTTCTTCAAAAGAATGTCAGACTAACGCTTGTTCTAAATTATCTACTTGCGCTAGTCCATGATTAACCCAAAGGCAGTGTGTACCTGTTGTCATTTAATGTTTGCTGGATTCCTTTATCTCAAAGCTTGTCTGTGTGCCTTTGTAGCAACAACGATGTGGCGCATATATGGGCAACTTGAAAGGTCGTGCAGCACTTTTCTAATGATATCATCGTGAAGCCAACAACCATTAGACTCGCGAGAGTGTAAAAGTGGCCACCGCTCCATGGATCTACCTATCTCAGTTGTTTTCATTGGATTTTTCGTTTCAGGTTGTGAGCATGCCATTGTGGATTTTCTATTGAAGGTTTAAGCTTGAGCACCAGAAAGTGTTGTTTATGGATTGCCACTCACACATTACCATCATCATCATCAACCGTTCCATGAGTACTTGCCTTTCCTATCCAACCCTTACCTTGGCAGCATCACAATCAAGACAAAATCTTTCAAGTAACACTTGACTAAACACTGGCTGGAGCAATCGCTACATCAACATATGGACTAACAAAGACTAAATACCAATGGATAACTTGTCTTGGAAAACAAAGCAATACTTGCGATACTTGTAACATGTATCGAGCATGAGACCATTTAACAGGGCAACAGGGCACTAATCGCCAGACATCTTGATATAGACGCAACGACAACATTTATTCATCAGCTAAAGCTTCTCCGTCAAACTGTCTCGAGGATAATAGTAACGTACACTAACATGCTAAAATGCTCATCTAAATTGCTGTGGATGCCTTTGAAGTTCTTTGCTTATTACCTAGAATGATCACGATGACAGTAACATCGTCATGATACTTTCTCCTCCTCCCAAGAGGAATGTTCATCAGTTCTTCAGTCGTAAGACCTGTTTGCCAAAAGAAGTTACTAAATTACATGAAATAATAATATAAACCTAAATAAGAAAATTATACATGAAAGGAATCCATGTTTATTAGAAAGAAAATCTGAAAGATTATTTTATTACTTGCTGCAGCTTTTGTTGTGGTTTATCCAAAGGAGGTGATTATATGGCTGGTCGAAAAGGACGAAAAAGAAAAAACAAATAATAACAGAGTTACATAAGCCCGTACCTTAAACTAATTTTTCTAGTGACAGAGGAAATCTAAAATTTAACATCATAATGAAGCTTGCAAACCATATGATTAGGCTTAAAATTTTAAAATTATAAAGTTAGGTTGAATAACAAAACTGTAAATCATAAATTTGATGCACATGTATCGAAACTCGTGTCTGTTGCTGCATGTTCTCTTCAGTTCGATATCAAATCAATTATACAATAATGTATATATAATTATTGATTTGCAACATATGTTAGTATATCATGAATATGTACATGAATCATTAATTAAAGAACATTATAAACTGTGAAATACCTGCATTTTCTGCAGCTCTTAGCAAAAGCTGCTCAATCAAATGCTTTGCTGGATCATCAAATGGATGATCCTCTATAAACTGATGAACCAGTTGCACAACTTCATCGTTTGTGTAGAAATCAAACAATCCATCACTTCCCAAAACAACAAACAAGTCATTCTCCGAAACCTCGTGGCTTGTGGTGAATGGATGAGTATAAACATATGGTGGGCTACGCAAGTCACGAACACGAAGAATTCCCATGAGAGCATCATTTAAATTTCTCTGCACAAGACATAAAAAGGATTTACACCGATACATCTGTTTGGCCAAAATTCTAAACTGACAAAAAAATTGCTAACAATACCAAATTACCTTTTTCAAATAACCAACACCAAATGCACGAGTAAGCTTCAGCTTTCCTTTCACTCTTCCGCCAGTTACGGGAGAAGGATCATCAGGATGATCAGCTAAAATTCTTCTATATTCCTCCTCATTATCAAGTGTATGAGTTTCAGTTAATTGAATAGCTCGAGGTGGATCATCTTTAATGAGACTACTTGTAGCCAACACAGCTCTACTGTCTCCTAGATTCATAGCATACAAGACCATCCCATGAAGAAGCACCGTTAGGACACAAGAGCCAACAGAAACTAGATCAGGGCGATCATCCATTTCTTGCTCAACCCTATACATGAAATCATTTTCAGCTTGGACTAAGGCGCTAGTAAGGCAATTCAGGACACCAAGCCGAAATGACTCAGTTGAGCATTCTTCTGTAGAATTCAGTGACAAGTTTGGCTTCAACTTGTTGTTTAAGCTCTCGATGGCCAAAGACAGCTCACTTTTAGTGGTGCGTCCTCCGGATGGATGTTGAACATTTTTCTCATTATTTTGTTGATTAATCTTGCACTCCAACAGGAATAGGTTATAGCCTATGTTTTCATAAAGTGTTCCAGCTAAAAAATCAGCAGCATCCCGTCCATTAAAACCATCATATACTCCACAGAAGAGCCATCCATTCTCTTCAGAACATACTGCTTGTACGCGGTCTTCCCCGGCTGCTCCACCAGCCATTTGTACATCCATAGCATTTAAAAAGCTCGATGATCGAACCCCTTCAAGTGTGCCACTGTCAGAGGGAGAAGATGGTGAATGCAAGTCCAGCCTTGAAAGAGATGCAGAAGATAACACCCTTTTGAAAGACTGCGGTGAATCTAGCTCAGGTAAAATCTCCTCTCCAATGACACCATTGCATATATTTGTGTTTGCCAAGGTATGATTTGCACTGAGCGCAGCACCAGACAAACAAGAGAAAGAACTATTCCGCATCTTGTTGATGTTAGATTCTTGGATATTAACACCAGAAGAGAGTTCAAACTTATAATTAACTTCAGAAGAACAAAGACTGCTTTGATAGGCACTGCACTGGTAGCCAAAGCTGACATTGAGGTCACTTGAAGATTTGGGACTTTTCTCAAATTCCTCCATTTTCTCAGAACATAGAAATGGGAGGCTTCTCGTGCATTGATGGTTGTGCCTGGCTCTTTCTTCAAGAGAAATTTCTGCTCCCATTTTTCTTGAGATGACAGAATTTTCTACACTTGTACTCAAAAACACACATAACCTGCAAAAAAATGTCAACATATGGATTCAATAGGTAACCTGCAAAAGTAACTTGTTTTTGGTGGAAGCTTACTGTATCGGTTTTTTATGTTCCTCAACGAGCTATTGAAAGGAAGGGAAAATATGTAGGAAAGTGGATGAAGAGGCCAACATATATGTCGCTGTACAATCTTGTAATATGAAACAAAGCATCCCTCAGTCCGAGATAAAATTAAACTGACTCCTCCAATGTGTAAATTTGATGAATCGTGCAATTCATCACAATGAAAGTGGCAAGATTGTTCTCTATATTGCAAACACATGTTTCCTAGATGAGGATAATGGTATATTAATTTTTTAAAATTCAATCTTTTGTAACATAAAAGTAATGATGAAACCTTTACAATATCCTCAAAGAAAACCTCTGCTTCCCTGAAATCCATCCTCTCCATACGGGAAATTACACGAACAGATAAGGGGCAAAAGGCATCACCTGCCAACTAAAGGGGGGTCTTCTGCTTAACGAATGAACCCACGGGTAAGATCCAGCAAGAACAGTCCCAACACCTGATTTCTTAAGAGACACCTTCTGCAATCAAAGCGAGAGAGGGACTTTAGAGCCAAACGATAACACATGGTGCGAAAAGGAAACGAGACCAGATTCGAGACATGTACCACTGCTTCCATCAACTCAAATCACACGCATCATTACACGATGGAGATGCCCTGCTTGCCCCATGGTATATCGCTCTAACAGATCGAAGTGGTAGCCAGGAGGAGCTTTCCTTGATTCCGATAACTAGAAATACGACATACAAGTAAACCTTGCCAGAATACCATTCCTTCTATAGGCACATGAAATTTTGAGTCGGAAACATTTATCATAGCGAGCAAAATTCTAGCTTTCCGAGACGTAATCTCCAAAAAAAAGCAGAGAAATTTATCGGCATACAGCAACTTCCAAAACCAAATCTCGCTATAAATCACAAGGTATCCAGAGAAATCAAGCGCAAGGGTACAGAGGCTCACAAGGGACTCACCTGATGATGGAAAATGCGCAGACGAAAAGGAGACGCTGTGCAGGGACTGCCAACCTGAAGTTGCGTTACAGGGTTTCTGGGAGCCTGAAGGAGGTTTCGGCTGAGTCCGTGGTTGGGAGGGCACGGATGGGAGGAAGATATAGAGGAGAAGAAGGACCGGTTGACCAGCTTCCCAAGATGCGTGTTGGATTCCACTGCGTATATTGATTGATTAAAAAGCCCATCAACTTGAGATTAGATTATGGGATCGAACACATCGGTTGCTCTCGGCGTCGGGACAGAATGATTGAGTCGCGGGGCCGCGGGAATCCATCAGAATCAGAAAAAAGAAGTGGACTTTTTTGCGTGAGGCGAGCAGGTGGTGGGAGAGGAGGCCAAAGAGAAGACGAGAGAGCGAGGCTCGAGGGCGGGGCGCGCTTCGCGTTCACTCACACCGCGACATGCAAGCCGCGAATTCTGCCACCCGAAGACCTCCGCGACTGGCCGAGGATAGCCCACGCAGAGGAGAGTGACGCACCGTAACTGCAACACGAACGTCGTGCACGCATGGATTCGGAACCGAGCTAATTAGATATGATCTCCAGCAACTAATTATCTTTTATATTTTTAACATTTATATTTATTTATTTATTTTTTTATATTTTTAACATTTATATTTAATTTTTTATATTTATAAAAATAAATTATTTCTTTTTTCATACATGAGAAAATATCACACGTACACAATACTTGATGATAAATCAAGTTAGAGTCATTCTAGTGATAAATCCTATAATATTTTCATCAGTAAAATTAATGATGTGAAAATAAATATAATTAAATATTTTATTTTTATAATAAATATAGAAATAACAAATATAATTTAAAAAAAATATATATATAAATCGAGATGTTAAATATAACTATAATATTATAGAGAATAACATGCAACATCGAGTCACTCTATTTCATATAACACATTTCGAGGTATAATTTGCGTATGTTACATGGTTCATCGGAAATGGGATTGCTTTTCTTTTTTGTCTTTTGGTGCGTAATAGAAAGGAGATATAAAAGGTATCGTTTCGAATACGACAGAGTAACGAAAGCTTCCTCGATGGGTGCAATCCGCTATTGCTTTCAGCGACTTTTTCTGGCCGTGACTCCGTCGACGGGTCAATTCCCGGCCGACTCCCCTTCACAGACTGTTTCAGGTAAGGAGTAAGACTCGGATTGCTTATAAATTGACATAATTACGGACTTGGATGATCAATAATATTCACTCGATTCCACTAATTGTTCTTCATTTATATAGAAAGAGTGGGTGTAATTATGTGATGGCCATAAAACTAAGGAAACATGGGAAAGCACCAGCACAGCTCAATGCTATGATCTACGTGAGAAGAATAGAAAATTTCCTTATTATACTACTGTTGATTGAATGTGGGCAATATAACACGATTCCTTCTTGTTCTTAAGAAAACTTTTCTGATGGTTATACGTATATGATTAAAACATGTATTGTGAATCCATTCGTAGGTGGTAAGAAGATAAGATTCAACCTCGAGAAGGAATGTCTTCTGGATAAAAATCAAATACAGATGCATTAAAAACTCATTCTTAAAGGCTTTCTTTTGATAAACTGCCCGTTCTTTATTCTTTCATGTACTATTTTCGACTCTATCAACGTGGGAATGACATTATTCTGTCTCGATAAAGAGACATAAAATGTCAATGGCATGGTTTAGGAAGGATGTGATCTCCTGACAGCCCCTGCAACAGCTTAATCGACCGACCATACAGTAGAAGACATGAGCTAATGGACTTACATAAGTAGCTTCAGACACGAACCTTTTTCCTGGCTAATGAGACAACAGACAGGTTGCACGTATAGGACAAAAAGTATCAGCTCAGACCTGATGGTGACTAATATTTAGTGGTTCTCTTTCGGATCCAATTGCCATCCTATCATTGCTTCCAAGTGGCCTTACAACCTTGCCAAGAGGCAAGAGAATACTGAGTCCAGTGTGGCCATGACCTGCACCTGCAGGAGATTTTTGTGCATCTCTGACATTGTACAGAACTTTTTCTGTGCAAAGATTCGTCAGTAGGCTGGCTTTACCCGATCATCCATGCCATGCCATGCACCATTGAACCAACATCGATGGTAATACTTCCTAAGAAATTTATCTCGATTCTGATGCAATCAGCCCCAAAATGTGTTGGTGTTCTTACTCCAAGACACGGTCGGATTGCATGTCACGTCCTATCGGGATTTATGGACGTAAGAATTCAAGACATTGTTCTCGAATAGGCCCAAATCAACACGTCCTTCTTTACGGCCCAATGAAGGCCCATATTCCTCTGCCATGTTTGGATGTAGTGTTTGTACGTTGTCCATGTCATGATTGGATGTCACCAGCTTCAACGATCCCAGTGACAAAGACTTCAATAACCCCACCACTTCGGGCATCACATGATTATACTAACTATTTTCTTGTCAGCTATAGAACACCATACACAATCACTTGAAAATAAGGATTCGTATGATGGCATTCTGCGTGGTGAGTAGTCGAAGGTTTCGGGATCCACCTAACGCCAATAGGTAAGTAGAAAGATAGCATGCACACATCCGATCCGTACGCTTAAATTCGGGCTCACATACGCAAAACAAAATTTGACATAGTCAAATGAAAGATTTGAACTTTAGTTCCTCTGTCAACGCGAAATATACCCAAATAACAAACAACCAACCAATCATCAATGAATACCAGACATAGATAGTATACGGCAAATTTCCCTTTCGCATCAGCAAATCCTCGCTACGACGCTCGTCGCTTACCCAAACGTTCGACACCGGAATCCAAGATGTCCACATTATTCCTACCACTACCCAACGATGATTCAAGTCCGTGCCATGACCGTCACCTAAATCCTCTTTGACTTTCCGGTTCTTGCGGTGCCAACCAAGTGGTGTGATCCAATGTGAAGTCAACTACCAACCCAATCTTTGTCTTGTCTGATCTACCCCTCCCATCCAGTAAATCTCATAGATAAATAGGTAAATGAATGTTACCAATATTTGAATTGTATTGCGGAATGGTGCATCACGATTGCAATAAATAATTCTTGCTTCGAATGGACATCGCATCTCCTTGGCATTGCTTCCTTCCGTCGGGGCCTTCCTCCTCACTCTTCCCGTGTACGTCTCTTGGTCTCCGCCGAGGCGGCGGGTCGACGTGACCGTTTCGTTCCGCGATGACGGCACGTCAGGCAGAGGCGGAGGCGGCATCTACGCACGTGGCGTCCTTTGACCGCCTCCGGCACGTGGAGTCGATGGCCCAGCTGCCGTCCGGCGCCGGACGGATCTCCCATCTCAACGCTGTCATCCTCGGCGAGTCCCTCGCCTCCGAGGAGAACGACCTCGTCTTCCCCTCCCACGACTTCTCCCGCCAGGCCCTCGTCTCCTCCCCCGAACAGGTGCGTCCCGTCCCTTTAAAGCCCTCGATCCGGGCTGTCGCGAGGAAAAGGGTGGTTATTGGCTTAAAGATCCTGTTTTTTTATGAAGATTTTTTCCTTCCGTAAGAAAATATTCTTTTTTTTTTAGAACAAAGAGATTATGATATCTTCTATTTTGGCAAATCTTTTCTACTCCAATTAATCTGCATGCTTATGATCTCTGCATTGATTTCATGAACTATTAGTACCGAAAAATGTACGAGAGCTCGATAGAGGATCCTGCGGGGTTCTGGTCGGAGATTGCTTCGCAGTTCTATTGGAATAACAAGTGGGATCCGGAGGTCTACAGCGAGAACATTGATGTGAGGAAGGGGACTGTAAAGTTCGAGGTAAGCGTGTGATGTTTAAGCTTGGCCGATTTGAAATGATCGTCTGCACTAGACCTCATGTGGTATTGTCGTTGCTGATCGCAGTGGTTCAAAGGAGGCAGTACGAACATAAGTTATAATGCTTTGGATCGGAACATTGAGGCAGGGAATGGTGGAAAAGTTGCTATCTACTGGGAAGGCAATGAACCAGGTGATGATGGGCAGCTGACCTATGCAGAGCTTTTGGAGAAGGTTTGCCAGGTACGCTGTGAACCATTCCAAATTTGATTGAAAGAACCATGGGTTTAATTGATCATCTGTGTATGCTGTGATAGCTTGCCAATTATTTAAAACATGTTGGTGTTCGGAAAGGAGATGCCGTGGTAATTTACCTCCCTATGCTAGTGGAGTTGCCAATTGCAATGCTAGCATGTGCGCGAATTGGTGCAGTCCACTCGGTAAGCTGATGGATTTTTCCTTCGGAGCAATGGAGTTGAGATCTGTGTTGGTAAAGTGACATGCTGGAGACTCTGTTAAGGTTGTGTTCGCTGGCTTCTCTGCGGAGGCCCTTGCACAAAGGATTATTGACTGCAAACCCAAAGTTGTAATTACCTGCAATGCTGTGAGGAGAGGTTCCAAAGCAATTCGCCTCAAAGAGATAGTTGACAGTGCTCTAATTGAATCTGTCAAAAATGGAGTCTCCGTAGGTATGTTAGTTTTTTTAAATGTGTAATTTTAATATGTCATGGAGTAATACATGTATATCATGGCAGGTCATTGAATTGTCTGCCTCTGAATATAGACAGTTTTTTCTCATCCTTGTTGATTTACATCCATATTCGGGGTTTTTTAATAATCCATTTAATTTACTACCAAATTGATTTATCTATTTTGGCTAAGATGTATACAAGGAGTATCAAATGCAAAGTTTTAAAGAAAGATGGAGAATGACATTATTACATGTCCTTTGGAATTGCCATGGGATTAAACTAAGTGTATCTAGTCTCGTCAAGCTGTTATGATAAGGAATCTCGATGTTCTGTGTGCAACATGATAGAAAGATTTTTTATCTGTTCGAGCTGAATTCTCTTTTGTTGTCGGCTTTTGTTCTCTATACTTTGCATTATTCACCTTTGAGTGATCTTCTTTTCTCCTTTTACTGATCACACTCGTGTCTTTTTCTTTTGGGTTGACCAGGCCTCTGTTTGACTTTTGAAAACAAGTCGGCCATGAAGAGAGAAGACAGCAAGTGGCAGGAAGGAAGAGATGTATGGTGGCAGGTCAGTCCGATAGGTTGCTTAGTATCAGCATAATTCAGATGAACTTTGAGTTATTTGATGAAATGTGTTACCGTTGAATGCTTAGCACAAAACTGGCGTCTTGATTACATTCTCTGATTTGCAATTAGTACATGAAACACCATTTTTCACTTCCATATTGCAATATTCAGGATGTTGTCCCACAATTTCCAATAAAGTGCTCTGTGGAATGGGTTGATGCAGAAGATCCACTATTTCTCTTGTACACGAGTGGTAGCACCGGAAAACCAAAGGTTACAGAGCTTTCTTATCTTAATTGTTTTCAGCCTTTTTTTTTTTAATGCTGAATGTGGGTTATTTATGCTTTCGTATGCAGGGTGTTCTACACACAACTGGGGGATATATGGTGTATTCTGCGGCAACATTCAAGTATGCATTCGACTATAAGCCATCAGATATATACTGGTATGCTGGTGTTTGTGTTCACGGGTTGTTCCAGAGCATGTTTATTAATGTAATTTTGGCAATATGTTCTGCAACGCTTTCTTATCTCTTATCCTTCTGACTCAGGTGCACTGCTGACTGTGGTTGGATAACAGGGCACAGCTATGTTACATATGGCCCTCTCTTGAATGGTGCCACTGTTGTGATATTTGAAGGGGTAACTATCTGCAATAGTCCTTTCCTCTTTTGAACGACAAAGAAGTTGAATAGATGTCCTTTCTGAATGCAATGTCCTCAGTTTTGATTCCTAAAATTTTAGATTCAGCTCATCGGCTGTTTGCAAATTTAGAACCTTGTTCACCTTTTTTCTTATCTTTTACTAGATGTTTGGCTCTCAATACTGTTTTTATTTTTTCATGTTAATGAGGTATTCTGATATTGTTAATACCTTGTGAATAATATCTGCAGGCCCCAAACTATCCCGATTCTGGACGTTGTTGGGACATTGTTGATAAGTACAAGGTGACAATATTTTACACAGCCCCAACCCTGGTGCGTTCGCTAATGCGTGAGAGTGATGAGGTAATAACCTTGGGGTGTACTTCATCTATCATGATTGCACTTTTTGGTTTGTTTCATATTCAACTTTTTTACGTCCATTTTGCTTCAGACTTTAATAGCTGCTTAGTTTCGACATTCACCTGTTCCAGTGAATGCTATGTCTGTCCAATGGTATCCTAAATGTGTGTCTTATTACATGCCCGATAAACTAAAGTAGGTTCTTGAGCATTTCATTAATACCCTGGAAGTTCCTGCATAAGTTACCTCCCTCCTCTCGTCTTATAATTTCTTGTGAAGTTCCTCGACCACAAACCATGCCATCTACTGTGCATGTGTTTCCTTATAACATTCTTGCATGACTTCACCAGCATTTATATTGTAAATTGCATTCAAGAAACTCCATCTTGTTGAATTTGCTCCCTTAAGTCACACTTTTGTGTCTCTGTCCATTATTAGGCAATAGGGGGGCCGTTTGATTGTGGAATACGTGTTGTAATAAGAATAACCTGTAATAACTTGCCAAATAACCTTATCTTTTTGGAACTTGTTCTGACTGGTCAAAGGGATATGTTTTTCAAGTTATTTGTCATTTCCAACAGAATAACCTATTCTACGAAAATGACAGAGATAGCTATACCTTCTGTATATTTATTTGTTTTCCTGTTTGGAGCAAAAAGGTAAATGTTCTTTCTTTTGGTATATTTACCCTACTAACAAGAATTGTGTACAAGTAATTTTCTTGTGCGGAATAGCATACTTACTCTCTTTATACATATTTCCTCAACCATTTAACTATCCGAGTATGTATTTTTATTGATCCCACTGGCACGTGCTTTCATGCAGTATGTCACTCGCTACCACCGGAAGTCTCTGCGTGTTCTTGGTAGTGTAGGCGAGCCAATTAATCCTAGTGCATGGAGGTTCGGCCCCAACTCCTTGGACTACCTTTCTGTGTCTTGCTTTTGTAGCTTAAAAGATTTCTTAAATGTATTATATTCATCAAACTAGGTGGTTTTACAATGTTGTTGGGGATTCACGATGCCCTATATCAGATACCTGGTGGCAAACAGAGACAGGTGGCTTCATGGTAAGTGAATGTTCCTGTCCTTGTATTTGTTGGTGGCCAGTAGCTGTTTTGATGTAATATGTGTATGCTTTTCTGTGAATTTTTATTTAAATCACAACTTAATTGTTTTCCTTCAGTCGAAGTCCGATGGCTTAACTTCTATGGTTTGTGTACAGATTACGCCTTTACCTGGTGCTTGGCCCCAGAAGCCCGGTTCTGCTACCTTTCCTTTCTTCGGAATCGAGGTATGTACTAATGTAATTCACATATGGAAATAAGGGTTTTAAATGTGAAATATATTTTTTTTAATTTTCCAATACTGTTTGAGATACTATTGCAGCCAGTCATAGTTGATGAGAAAGGGAATGAGATAGAAGGTGAATGCAGTGGATATCTTTGCATCAAGAAGTCATGGCCTGGTGCATTCCGTACGCTTTACGGTGACCATGAAAGATATGAAACCACATATTTTAAACCATTTGCTGGTTATTATTTTTCTGGCGATGGATGCAGAAGGTAACTTTCCCCAGACTGTCAGTTGATCGAAAGCTCCTCTTTCATCTCCACCAATATATGTTTAATGAATGCTGATCTCTGCATAGTTTAATTTGGAAAAAAATCTTGGTTTTGATTATTATAATGTTCCATTATTATATTATTATGGTAGAGACAAGGATGGTTACTTTTGGCTCACTGGAAGAGTTGATGATGTCATCAATGTGAGGTACACACATGCTTAGCATATTCACTACAATTAGACAGATTTTCATCAAGCCACAGCATTTCTCGACAATTTCGCTATTGCTGTATTTTATGACCTTGATGGATTATAATGTTTGAATTCTTTTTCAGTGGACACCGTATTGGCACTGCAGAGGTAGAATCTGCTCTGGTCTCGCATCCCCAGTGTGCAGAAGCTGCCGTAGTTGGTGTTGAACATGAGGTATGATAATACCTTCTTTGTGGTGGCTGCAACAAAGAAAGCATTAAGCATCATTCATATGTCATCCTCTGATTCATTAACCATTCTTGTTATCAGATCAAAGGGCAGGGCATTTATGCTTTTGTCACTTTGGTGGAGGGCATTCCATACAGTGAAGAGCTCCGGAAAAGCCTTGTTTTGGCAGTTAGAAACCAGGTGCACTCTTCTTGTAGATCTTTGTATCTTACCAATCAAGAAAACTGATCTGATAGAAAAGTACAACTACAGGTATAGTTTCGATAATCTAAAATGTACTTGAGCTCAAAATACAAGTGGCCAATAACTATTTGATTACCACCAACTAACAACTTCGTAGAAGATTGTGCCTATATATCATACTGTTAATGAACAACAATAGAATTGCTTTATTCACTTTTTCACATTCAGAATATGGATGCACAGTATCACCTTATCACCTCGGTAACAACTATTTTTTTTATTTCACTTAGGATCATTGTCTCTAACACAAGCATGAATGAGCTCCTTTGTTGATTCACTAACCAAAAAGGATTTCCTGTCAGATTGGTGCATTTGCTGCCCCTGACAAAATTCACTGGGCACCCGGACTGCCAAAGACGAGAAGTGGAAAGATCATGAGAAGGATTCTACGAAAAATTGCATCCGGGCAGCTGGACGAGCTCGGAGATACCAGTACACTTGCTGACCCCAGTGTCGTGGACCAACTAATCGCACTCCGTGATTGCTAGTAAAAATAATTGGCATTCATCGATTTTCTTGAACGTTAACACACTTATGGTGTGATTTTATGTGATCGTATATGTACATGGATATTTTTGCTGCCCTGCCAGGAGAATTTTTAACAGAGTAAACAAATGTGTGGGAGCATTGTCACTGTGGTTCCTGCTGCAAATGTTACAGTGCTAGAGTAGTTTAGCTGTTTAGCTTTGAAACTTCTGATGAATTAATTAGTGAAAGGGTTAGAACTCGGGTCCTCGTGATGTAGATATAGTTATGAAATTGGTTACCATATAATCTTCAATGTTTGTGGCACCATATGTACTAATTTCATGATTTCAGTACCTTGCAAGTGAAAAATTGCATGGCTTGGCAAGAAGCCGGTGATGGTTGATTAGATAGAGCAGGTGATCCCATGTAATGCAATCTACCACATCACATTCGAGATGTAGTATTTCTCTATTTAATTCTTATTTATATATGACAGGAAAGTGCATGACATGATTAGGTAGGATTGACAAAAGTCAATTTTTTATTATCTTTATTATCATGTATTTATATAGACAAACTACATTCTTGATATAATTAATAAATATATTTTTTCTTGCTCGAGAAGAATATCCCTAAGTAAGACAACTCTCTAGATAAAAAACGAGGAGAGTGAGATGAGGATCATCATCCTGACCCAGTGATGGAGCAAGGAAAGAAACCTTGGTGCTGACAACTTTTGGTTCCAAGCAGCGAAGCATATGGAAAAGACAAGAGGACACTAATTCCAAGCTAGTGATGAGGATCATCATCATCCCCTTCCTAGTATTGATAAAAAAAAGACAGCTAAAGTCTTCCGAAGAGTGACAAATGAAGCTAAAGAGCTGAAACCCAAATTCATGATCCCGAAGTCAAGGAAGGAAAGCTAGAAAAAAACTCCCTCTAGGAAGTATCAACCCTCTCGTAATCTCATTTAAACATAGGTCAAAGAAGAATGAATTTTTTGTTTTGGAATTGCAAATGTGCGGCCAAGAAAAATTGCGTAGCCCATCTTAAATATCTCATAAAAGAGTATAACTTAGTTATGTTTACTTTGCTATGCACTTATTACGCCAAGGATTCTAATGATATGGGATGAGGAGCGACTTCAGGCAAAGATGGTTAGTAAACACAAATGTATTAGCATAGTATTCAACAACACAGGTAAGTTCTCTTGGATTCTTACGATAATTTTATGCAAGTACTGTTTTTTTCCTTCTTTTATCGTAGGAATCATTGGAATTTACTTGCTTCTTATGAGTTTAATAATGTGCCATGAATTCTGTGTGGAGACATGAATATAATCTCCTCACATGATGATAAAGCTGGGGGGGGGGGTTTAAACCTTTCTTTTACTCTCTTTTTATTATGGATTTTAGGAATTTTATCTCTTCTTTTGGGTTAATTGAAGTCAACTTTCATGGTCTTAGGTTTACATGGTGTAACAATTTCTGTCAAATTTGATTGGATCTTTATGAATGATAGCTGGTTGGATGTCTATAGTTTTACCCAAGTTGTTCAGATTCCTTGTAGGGTTGAGAAGGAGAAAAAAAGCAAAATTTTTGGATTTGAATAGGAACATAGAGACCATGTTTACAATATTCTCAATGGTTTGAGTGCCTCCACTATAAGATGGAGGAGGTATAAAGAGAGTCTTAAGCAGAAGCGTAGAGAAATAAGTTATGAGATTGAGAAGCTTGAGGACAAAACCGATTGAAAGTGTTTAAATAAGGGGGAGGAAACTAACTTAATTTATCTCCATAATAAAGTCTTAGCTCTCAATTGTCAACTACATCATAAATGACGAAATAAGGCTAAAACCTAATGGATTATGAAAAGAGACCTAAACACTAAATTTTTTCATGAGTTTATTAATTATAGGAGAAAATCAAAGGACCATACGTTAAACATTTTTTTACTGCTATCTTCTATTCTCTTTTCTCATTCTCCTCCTCAGATAGCAAGTGTAGAGATTTGGATAGCGATTCGAGGAACATCTTTGTAGCTATTACTATATGGATCATCGCTAGAGAGGAGGATACTTGATCTCCTTCATTCTCTCTCATAGATATATAAGAATTCAGGGATATATAATCTCTCTACGTAATATAATTATTTCACATGTGATATTCAGTTTTATGAGTCTTTGTACATAAATCTTTGTAGAACGATAAATACCTTTTAGAAAATTTAAGATTTTTATTTTATGTTGTTCCATTGCACATATGATGTTGCCCCTAGATTTTTTTACAGAAATCACATCAACTTTTTTTACCAGAGATGATGGTTTTAAGGTAGAGAATGGGGATGAAATATCTAATTGTTTTGTTGACTGGTACATGAATCGATTGGGAGATAATGCTACTTCTAGGGGTGGGATTTGTCCATTGGGATACTAAGCACTTGCATGCTCCTCTCTGTTTATCTAATGATGTCTATTGGGATTTGTCCAAAAACTTTCCATGGATGAGATTTTTAGTCCCTAGGTCTCGGCAAGAGTTTGGGGTGTGACGGGTTCAACACTATGGAATTCTTTTGAGCTTATTGGGACATCATCAAGGATAGCATTATTGAAGCTTTTAACAAATTTCATTATCAAGCTAGTTTTTCTTTAAGTTGGGATAATATTTTTTATTTTTTTTTTAAAAAAAATCTCAAATGTTCTAACACCAATGATTATCAGCCGATTGTATTGTATAATATGGTTTATAAACTTTTAGCTAAGATATTAGTTAACAGGCTTAACAGGCTTAAAGGTTTATAAACCTTAGTTGGACGAAGGTGATCGTCCGATCCGATGTGCTAGCTAGATAGAAATCATCAACCATATTAACCATCATCCTCCTTGGTCCTTGTAATAGATCCTCAAGGACATGTCAAGGGTCATGATAATTTTTTGTCACATTAGTAGAAATATGAATATATTTACTCAAGATAAGTCTTTCTCTCGGGGTTCTCTCCAGTTCAAGTCCGGAGTATTTGGGACTCTGGATATTTTCGCTGATTCAATTAAATTGTTTTCTGTTTAAAAGAAAAGAAAAAAACAAGCAGCTGTTGATCTTTGTTGCTCCAGATGATTCGTCTACTGAGTTAATTTCCCCTATTTAATTCCCCTACTTGCCCCTCCTTTTGTTCAGTAGCATGCAACTTTTATTCTGGTGGTACCATTCTGCTGCCATCAAGTGCTAAAATTTCATGGATAATTTTGGTCTCCAAGTAACATAAATAATTTCGTCCACGTAGATCTCTATCAATAGTAAACATCTGGTGTTACTGGGTATACAGCATGCACTGCATGAAATTGGTCAGCGCCAGAACTGGTAGTACTACATGACAAAACTTGGTAGTCTGCAACTCGAGTTATCAAGCACCACATAATAGGCTCAGAAAAGGGCACTGTTGGATGGACCTCTGTGTTCATCACAGCAGAGCCTACAACATCTAGAGTCTTGTCTCCCAAGCATTAGACGCTCGAGATAGCTTTACTTTGGTGAAGACGAGGGTTAGAAGCCAGACTACGATCCTCAACAGAATGTAGCAGCAATCTGATTCCTTCGTCAATTATTGAGGAGGTCTAGGAAATGCCAATGACCTTCAACTGTTCATAGACCATGGAAACAATTGCTTGTGTGGTTATAGCATGCACGTATGGGAAGCAGAAGCTGGCATGAAGGGAAGAGTTTACCGGAGTAGGTTACTCACAAGATTGTTCTGAGGCTCCCTCCAGTAGAATCCCTGGATAAGAACTGGGAAGACGTTGCAGCCAATTAGAATGTATATCATAAGCGCATGCATCCCCAACCATTCCATAGCCGAGGTTGGCCTCCTATAGCCACCGACATCAACCTGTAGACATCAAAAATGGTAAAGATTAAGCAGCGTTTCAGATACAAGCAGAGAACATTAGTGCTCGGAAAGAAGAAAAAAAGTTTTGGATATCCAACCAGCACATATACTCCAGTAAAGAGCATCCCAGCAGCTCCAGCAGTGGCACACGTATAACTTAATGTGTACAGAGCCTTGTTCATACGCATTCCTGAAACAAAGATGAGTTTAGTTGATTGTACACATCACAACCAAAATGAAGTTAAGGAAGGTAATCCGGAGGATACCGAAGAAGTCCAATGAGAAGGCCAAGGCCAACAGACAAAAGGAAGGAATCAACCATTGAACGATTCTGTCCTTGTGATCCTGCAGTGTTTCAACAGTGATAAGTATTCACCGCAACAAAAAATTTCTTGATCCAAAGATAGTGTACAAATATCAACTATCAGCACCTTAAAATGTATGATAACATGTCCGAATTGCAAACCGATCAAGCAAGTCACGATTGCCATCACAGAACTGCAGCATCAACTTGTTTGCTTTAGTTGCCATGACATCAAAAGAAGACGAAGACAAAACTGCAGATTGGCAGCAAGAAAGACAAAAGAAAAGCTGACCTAAGTAATCCTTCAGGATCAAAAGGAGCTTGGCACCATGAAGGAGCATCAGGTGGTAGTGGGCCACTAGCTGGTGAGTTTATGCTGCATTGCTGAAGAAAGAGTAACAAAAAGTTATGGAGGGGAAACCTCACGGATTGATCAACTGAAGTAGATGCAGCGTATGTGAAACCTTTGTCCTTTCATAAACAGGACGTCTATGTAGATGTCGGATGCCAAAAATTTGGCGGTCAGTCATTCCCACAGCATTGCAGGCAGGTCCTGTGTCACCTCTCACTCCGCATTTCACCTAGAGTTTATGAATATAAATATTAATGTTAATGGAATATATACTGGGAGAAACTCATCATTGGAAGAGATCACAAGGTACAAAATGACAAAGTCTAGGCATTGATCTAACACTGTGTGCAACTTACTGATAAGGTCTTTGGCGTGGAGCCTGGCCCTGGAATCTGGTACTCCCAATCAGGAACATACGAACCATAGAGAAGAACCATGTACATGATCGTAAGAATCAAACCCACCAGCCTACATGAAACAAGGAATTTTCATTGAATCGAATTACAGCATCATTAATACATGCGACAATCATAGACTGGTCTAGCTACCTAGCTTTCTTTAATGCTTCTCTACCTATTTTGTTCGACTCTCCAATAATCTCTCTCTGTATCTGTTCCTTTCTTTTTCATTTGTTTATTTAAGCCTTTTAGCTTTCTGAAACACTTTTGTTGATACAGTCACCATGATGCTTGACTGGAGAGTAACTTTGAAAGATTGATCAAACACACTTGACATACTTACAATTGCAATCGGTATCGCCTGACCAAGGAATATCCAGAATCAACAACATCGTCACTTTTAAGCCAGATTTCGCATATTGCAACTAACAGATAGGCCATCGCTATCCTCTGCAAGGAAGATTATTTAGTTGAATAGATAACCTCTACAAAAGACAAGAGTAATTCATAAAACGATTGCCTAATAATTAGTGGACAACACAAATTTCACTATTTGCAACGTAGTGGATATGATCATTAGCATCTTATCAGCAGATATCTTGTATATACTCTATAAGGTTTATATTAGACCAATGGCTGTGGGCTCTTAAGGAGTTTAATTGGAGCTTCTAAAGATTACAGAGAATTCTTGTTCAGAGAGATTTCATCTCACACTGTTTGTTTAGATTTCACTTGTTTAGAGAAATCAAATAGGTGGCTCCAATCTAGCTGAGTCTGAAGAAGATTTTAATGAGCACAACAAATGTTCATCTCTAATACAAATTATTACAATGTGCTTAAATTCATCCATTTAAAAAGAAAAAAGGCTTTTTGGGATGAAATCGACGTAACTGCTTAATTTTGACAGCAAAATTGAAACTACAATGATTGTGTACAAATCATCATAAAGCTTAATGGCACTGTGTAAAACACATTATTTGTGAGCATCAGGGTGCATCTCCTACCTGTAGTACGCCCATCCATCTCATACTCAAAATATCAACTCCATAAGTTAAATTGTGAAGACCATGGAAATAGCCACCTAAGAAAATAATAAGAATTTAGGAAGTAACCAAATACACAATAAGGTGACAAAAACAAAAAAGGAACCAAATTTCCTCAAATAAGTTCACAGAAATATTAGTGTATTTTGAAGTAGTAAAGGGGAAGGGCTGTATACCTTGAACAACGAGACCTACAACAAAGAGCTTCAGTGCTCGAAGTAATGCTTTCCAAGTTGCTACGGCTTGGTTTGTGACTCTCTGAGCACAAAGCTAAGTGTAAATTGCATCTTTCTTGTACTCAAGATGCATGCTGTAACTATAATCCATTAACATTCTTTTCTAACTACCAAATTAAATTACTTAATCCACTAAAATGTAGAATTTCCAGTATAGGATTAAGCATTTGGTCAAGCAATTAGCTTACCTTGTATGTAAGTGCAAGTGCAACTCCAACTATAAACAAGAAAAATGGCATGACAAAATCAGCAAGGGCCACACCATCCCAAGGAGAATGATTGATCGCAGGAAAAAATGATCCAGCTTCGTCTACGAATATCATCAGCTGCAGTAAATATGTGACTAAGAATTATATCGCAATTTCCATCAAAAGAGAAAAACAGGAAACAATATCATAAGACATAAAAAAGTAAATGGGAGTATTCCCTATATGAGGCTCATTCCGCATTGTTCATAGATAGTATCATTTCAGCCAAAATTTCTGCTATTAACGGAACACCTTCAGCTAAAAAAAGGTCAAGGGACACTGTCCAACATCATGTTGATTTTTATCAAGTGCCACTTGAAACAAAGATCAAAGGCTCGAAGTACATGTTAATTTTCATGGTTTGTAGGATTAGGAAATAGTTTCATGTCTATGAACTTTATATTGCCCCACAGAAATCCTAAAAATAGGTATCATAGACTTCATTTTTAATTGATAGTTATTTGGTTGTGTTTTAAGGTCTACAATGCATGAGAATGTTTTCGCTATTTCTCTAGCTTTCTAATTATTTTAAATATAGAAAACCTGAAAAATGTCAAAATCTCAATTAATGCACCAAACTGAGGCTTCAAACTCACCGAAGGACCAGGGACCACTCTCTCAGAAAGGCTTCTCAAAAAGCAATTCTGACGAACTCGTATTCATTTTCGGGACCAGGATTTTGTTTTGGCGGTGCAACGACAGTAAAGGCAATAACATCCATCAGATCACGCGGCGGAAAGTTCAGGGATGGGAGGTACAGGAGCCCTTAAGCCAAATCCTGATCCAGGTATCGAAGAGTGATTGTTTTATGGAGCTTCCACTTTTTAATGGGCACAGCCACCGCCCAGAAGAAGAAAAGGTTGAGATCAGGTCTGCAGCAGCCATATACTTTACCCACCTCTGCAGACAAAAGGATCTTGCCCTAGTGGTCCTCTGCCTTACCGAAACTCTACACCAGAACTCATACGTCCTATGGAACGAGAGGATTTAGGTAGGGAAAGCACCGACCGTAACCAGAACATGATACAAGCGTGCCAAGCACTCCACGCATCCAGATACCTGAACAGGTTGACTGTGGGAAACAGTACATGGAAGGAAAGTTCTGTAACATATAGCACTGCAACTGCTATACGTACAGATTATTTACTGAAGGTGGGCGTCGGGAAGCAAACCAGAGCAGGAGAAGGGCAGCTCTGATGCTGTCGATTCTTAGTTGGAGTGGACATATGGTGCTGGCGAGATTCCTTTCCAATGGTCGGCACTGATGACTTGCGTGCCAACCTCTATGACATGACCGCGCATCCAATCGAGGTCTGCCCCAGAATTTGAAGCTTGCTGCAGCGGTCAGTAGTTACCTTCCGAAAGAAATGAACTCTCAGACACGCCGCTTCTGCCTTCTGAGTATGATGCCGTCACTGCTACTGTTCTATGTTATAAAAAATAGCATGACTTCCACCTTCCCAGTTAGTGTTTCAATCATTCGAGAAAGCAAGAACAACATTAGACCACATGACCAAGTCTACATCCAATGGATTCGTCCACACGAGTCATATTCGAGCTTGGTTGGCTCTTCGAGGTCGCTATGAAGTACATACGGACATGTATAGTTTAACTACTTACAGCATAGATTAAAGTGCATGCAATGAATGTAAATTGAAGGATGAATGGAAATGATTTATGTTATCTCCATTAGGTGGCCAGAATTGAGAGGCGACCTAAACGGACGGGGACCATGGATCAACCGGGTCGCGTTCGTGTCCTAAGATTATGGTGGGACCCACGCCGTATATGGGGGCAACGGCTGAGACGCAGAGATCGATCGGCTCCGATCAAACCTCCGATTGACACCACTTGGAACAACGCAAGATGTGTGTCGGCAGATCAAAACAACACGATAGGAGACGACACAAGAAACTTCTCGCCTCCTCCTCCTCCTCCTCGTTGCTTCAACGAAGCTGGAAGCCGAATAGGTTGGGAGCCGACACTTGTGGATCATGGACGCGGAAAGGAAGCAATGGATTCAAAGCCACGCAAGAGAAGGGAGCGGGCATTTTAACACGTACAAGTTTCCTCTTGTGTGCGCCCAATTCCCATATCCCTGGTTTGATGGACAATGAGCGCGAGGCCGAAAAAGGAGGAGAATACAATTCCCAGGGATGTAATGCTATCCACGAGTGGAATTCGATTCGATGAGAAGTGACATGACATGAATTATTAGTTGCCATATTTTATGGTACCCATGAAAACAATGGCACCGAGTAACAGTGAGGAAAACTAAATGCGGAAGGGAAGTAGAGAAGCACAAATATTCTTAGGGATTACTCTGTAGAGACAGAAAGAATTCTAGGCATTGATAGGATGAGTGTCATAAAATCTAGTAAATAGAACGGAAGCGGGAGGGACGTACTCAATCAGGAAAACCGCAATAAAATTTATGGAGAAAAATAGCTGAGAATCCGAATCGAATCGTGCAATAATTGTTATTTTTTGACCTAATTGATGAGCAATAAATGGAAGGAGGATTCGGAATTAACGTAAAGATTAAATAGGCGTTAAGAAATAGTGACGAGACCAAACAATGCGGAGCGAGCGGCTAACTTACCGCGACGGTGAGTCCTCGGAAGACGTCAAGCGATACGAGGCGCTGCCCGCGTTTCCCGGAAGCGGAGGCCTCCTTTTCTGGCGGGGCTCCATGGCTGTGCTTCCCGCCGGCCTCGATGTCCCTGTGCTGAGACAACAGCACGTCGTCGACGACGACCTTGTTGGGCTCGGCTGATGGAGCGGCCGCCACGCCGTCATCGCTCTTGATGAGCTTGTAAATCCCCATATCTCTCTTCAGACTCTTGGGATATGGATCTGAGGAAGAGAAACAGAACAAATGGCGGAGCGACTGAGCAGTTCCCCTCGATCTCTCCCTGAAGGAGAGGAGAGGCGAGGTCTAAGGAGAGCGAGGAGTGGAGGGGAAGGGAAGGAGCGAAGGGATCCTCTGCTTTCTCTGTTCCTAACCGCTCGTTTTCTGTTTTGTTTTTTTTGGCGTGGGTCGTCGGATGCCGTGACCTCCTGCTCCTGCTCCTGCTCCTCTTCCTCCTCCCTGCCATTTATAAGGAGCTGTACCGCATGAGCCCACCATCATTTCCTTGTCTTATATGTATATACATACATAAACCAATAGTATTTTAAGGTGATATATATAAATCGTATTAAATGATATGCGTAAGACAGATTGATATACCGCACATATCGTTTCATATGCCATTTGTTGTAGCAAAGGACCATTGGACTTTGCGGCCCAAATAGAAAACCACAGTGCACCTTACTGTTGGAAATACAATGAACGAAGGCCATCTCCAGCTAAAGGAAACAGCTCTGACGACACTTGATCGATGTCAGGGGAATCGAATCGATGCACGTCGAGCGGGTCGCAATGAGAAGAAGGGAAAGACACAGAAAATTATGGGACCAGTTTGACGGCCAATCGGATCTTTTTTCTCCCCTAAAGGCTTCTGCTAACACCATCATAGATATTTGAAATAGCGAGGAGGCCCACCCATCATCGATGGGCATCACTCCACTAGCATCCGATGGTAAGCGAAGCGTCTGTTAATAATAATGGAGAGAATATATGCTCCGTTTTTCAAAAAGCTGTCGCATTGTCAAGTCAATTTTGTTTTTTATGAGAAGGGAAACTGAAATTTTATGACGACGCAAAAATTATCTATTTCAAACCCAAGTTAGGTAACCTAACTATATATTCATCAAGCTTTAGATCAACTGTCATTCTTGTCCCGCAGGTGGCCTACCTGTGGATAATGGTGAAATTTTAATGTGACTAACATTTTATCATCACAACAAGTTTTAGCAAACGTTACTATTTTATTGTCTAATGATTAATTAAGGACAGAAGTTAGGCCATATTACGTTCCCCGTGTGATAGAATACACGTGTGGAGAAGCCGACCCACCCTGTCACGTCGGTGTTATGTTCCATGCGGGCTAAAACAAAAGAGCGGCAAGTCGTCCACGTCGTGCTCGACCGGGCGAATAAGTTCCCGGGTTTCCTCACATCCGAGAATAATAACTTGCGGCATGCGCCCGTTCTCATTTCGCTCCGACTTGGTTTGAGACACATGATTTTTGTCTCGATCGTGGGATTACAACATTATTCTCAGTGATCAGAGATCACATTTATTCCCGTGTTTATCCTTCTCGTCGTGCATCACGAGCACGAAGAAGCAATTATTGGTGGTTTTATTACGTTCGAAGACAGGATTTGATTTAAATTATTCTAATATCAATTGTCTGACTATTACCGGCATAAAAGAAACAAAAAATTATCTTCTTGGAACTCTAATCAAAAGGGTCATAAGAGTGTTACCAATTAAGCTTACCTCAAATGGTAGGTATCTTCTGTTCCGATTAGGGAAAAAAAGAAGGATTAACTAACTCATGCTATATATCTTTCGTTCTTCGGGCTGTAATTATTATCTACAGAATTCAATGTTCACATCATTTGTTAGGTCGATAGGGAAACGACGGAATTGTGTATAATACTTTGACGACGATCTCAGCTGCCTCATCTGCGACTATTGTATTGTCGCCAAATTTAGATTGACTATGTCTCTGCGAAATTAGCGGGCAGTTGGACATCCCAAAATGGTCAACTCGGAGTCCAGCTATCGGCAACCGTAGGAGGATGAGGTGGCAGCATGTTGGGGCATAAATCCAGAGACGACAGGTCTGAACACAATCCTCGATAGATCGATCTGATTCGGTCCGATCGAACCGTCGACGAATTCTCCACGAGGTGAACCGACATACCTACTCTCACAACTGCTCCATGGTGAATTGGCGCCCGTTTGTGGGATCGTATGGCGATGGCACGAGTTGGGAGAAACCAATCGGCAGATGTTATTGGAGTTCAGCAATCCATATGAGGCTGGCAGGTGTTGGACAAAAAGGATATGCTTTATTATGGCATACCGGCATTGGTTTCTTGGTTTTATTGTCGGCATCGCCATCCATGGTCGGCCTTGAGAGCAGCTGCTCTCCACTGCATGGGAAGGATAGTTAGGTTGTCCGCAAGCAACGCTCAAGTAGCTGCTGCTCTAATCGAACCGTGTAACCTATAGCCATGGTTGTGGGTGGGCGACGAACTCGACAGATTCGGATGGCTGATGATGTCCTGGCAAATGCGTCGTGTGATGGGTGTTCTATAGAACGAACTAGCTCGTCCGTCCTACCGCGCAAAGTTTGTTGCCTTATGGATGATGATTGGATTGTTTCCATGAGTTCTCTGCACCATAAGTTTGGAAGCTTATACTAGGAAATACTACACATGTATTCCTCTTTCTCTAGCATTCTTAGGTGTAACGTGTTGATGTACTCCATCCAGCTTATGATCAGAAACGAGGGAAGTACTCGGGAGTTCGGCAGATAAGCCGCTCTGCCAACTCCATCCATTCACAGCACCGCGGTGACAGTCATTCCCTGGCGAGTGAAACCGGTGGTGTGGGAGCAAGACACGAGTAGGAGGATTCCAAAGAGTTTCCTTAGACCTAATTCTTATCGTGCGTCAACAGGTCACTGGATAACTGGGAAAAGGGAAAGAGATGTCCAAAAATCATCGCTCTTGTGTTCGGGAAACGAAGAGGAGGAACGTCATTCGCCTGGCCCCTTCGAGACAGCCAATAATGCCTAACGCATATCGTGGGCACTTGCAAGATGTTTCCTGATGTTATCTTGCCTTCATCACTGCCCTTATAATGCTTGATTAGATTCTTAATATGGTTGGCGGAGCAGGCCGGTATTATGAATAAACTGTGAATATTCCCACTCACACAACCATCACATCATAAAAAATATAAGGTACCAACAAATAAAAAATACAAGAAATAAAGGTGGATAATAGGCATGGTCTTCCAACGTCAGACTCTTTCTCCTCACTCTTCTTCCACCACGAGAGGTACACTGAGATGAATGGATAGAGTGAAAAGTGAAGCGCAACCTCTAATGTTCTTCTAGCGTAGGACGGGTCCATCTTCCTAAAATGCGATTGCCGACATCGGAGAAGAACAACTCGGTTATAGTATCCATCCATCATCGATCCACGAGGTAAGGAAAAGTGTCCGTGCAAGCACACGAGTAAGCAGTTCTTCTGATCATGTGGGTGGGTGGCTGGTGGAAGGACGATCTGCGTGCGTCTTCGTTCAGGACCGGAGGGGAGAGTGCAGGGCATGGCAAGATAACGAGAGTTCCATGGGCTATCGCCGCTACGGCGTGGCCTGGTCCGTCAGGGACTGGGCTTTTAATCGGAGCGACCGCGAACACTAGATTGCCTACTAAATGGGTCCGATCCCTGATCTGAATCCAGCCACAAATTACACAAGATACGGCCGGTCACTGGCTTTTGTTGGAAAACACAAAAAGAAAGAAAGAAAAAGGAAACAAACCTACGCGCGATGACTATCCCTGGCGTGCGATCCCCCTCCTCCCGACGGTTCCTTATCGGTCCCGACCTTCGTTTCCTTATTCCGACTGCAAGAAGCCCTTCCCTCCTCTCCACTCCTCTTCTTCCACCCACGTAAGGTGTAACGAGACAAGCATATCAGTTATACGGGAGAAAAGAACACTCACTTTCTCTTCTCAACTTGTTTGGAACGAGTCGCCGATCGACAGCAAAGTATATGACGTTCAGAACTATATGCGAACAAAAGAGGAGGGGAGGCTGTAACGCCAAGCGAAAGAAAGAATCTATTGTCATGAGAATATATCATCTTCCGCGAAGCGAAACTAATCATCGTATTCTCCGCCAACCATCGCTGCTCATCCATTCTGCCCGCCCGCCTCCCGCCAAATTAATTGTCTTGCTTTACCCCTCCAAAAGAAACAGAGAAAAGAACGTTTTAAGTAATGGAGGCGGCGTGCGCCTCTTCCTCCGCTGCCTCCCTCCTCACACGCCACACGTTACGCCCGTCCTCCGCCCTCCGCCACCCACTCGCCGTCACGGTCGCCGCCACCCATCTCTATCCCTCCCCCACCGTTGCCGGATTCAAGGCCTCCTCCTCCGCCTCCTCTCTAATTGACCTCCGCCGCTGCCGTACCACCTCCCTCCCCCTCCTCTTGCCCTCCTCCCAGCGATGCCACCAGCGCCGGCCGCCGAGGAAGGCAATCTCGGCGGTGTTCGAGCGGTTCACGGAGCGCGCCATCAAGGCCGTCATCTTCTCCCAGCGGGAGGCGCGGGCACTCGGTCAGGAGATGGTCTTCAACCAGCACCTCCTCCTCGGCCTCGTCGCCGAGGACCGCGGCCCTGGTGGGTTCCTCGGATCCGGAATCACCATCGACCGCGCCAGGAAAGCCGTCCGCACCATCTGGACCGAGGCGGCCGCCGCTGATCCGACGCGGATGCGGCCCCCCTCCTCCGGGTTGGCCACGGACGTGCCCTTTTCCATCAGCAGCAAGCGGGTGTTCGAGGCCGCGGTCGAGTGCTCCAGGAACATGGGCTCCAATTTTATCGGTCCCGAGCACATAGCCATCGGTCTCTTCAACGCCGATGACGGCAGCGCTGCACAGGTGCTCAGAAGGTAGTACAGTCTCCTACCTCGCCTGCACAGTGCCAACCACCATCATATCAATTGATGACATGGAGTAAAAGGATTATCAAGAACCAGTATTTTTTCTAACCTTAGATATCCAAGTTTTCATATTAAGATCATCACTGACTAACTCCACCTCTCAATCAAAGGAATGGATTCTTTCGTGTGTTCCGCCTTATTTAAGCTCACTTAACCAAGTAATTTTAGCGATGTTTATTCCATGCCAAGCAATTAATCAAGTTTACTGTTTGAGGAAAGTGTTGTAGTGAAAAAGCAGAACTGTGGTGTCTATGTCAGAATAGAAGAATGAATTATATTTCATTTGAAGAGATATTACTTATCTTGTATGTGGAAATGCGGTTGACCGAAATAATTTTGCAGCACAAGAACACATAGATGGATACTGTAAGTTTGATAATTTTGCATAGAGCTGTAGAAACCTGGTCAAAAGAACAAATAAACCAAAGCACACTCATTTGAAGTTGCACTAAGCTCATGGTGGTAGAATATTACTGTGGCAACGGATCTGCAGGTCAGTATTTTGTGATAAAACATCATGAGTACTAAGTCGAGCTTATAACATACATAACATTGATCCTATGTGTAGGATTTCTTTATATTCCTTTACTTTAGATGATAACAATGATATTTAGTGCTAAGATTTCTCTTAAAAAACAATTGCTTCATAAAGATACTTCATACTGAATGTTTGAAACATTTTCTTCCAAACTTTCTCAAATAGATTCGATAGTTGAAGCACCAGTTTCCATATAATTGAATGATGATTTAATAAGTGGTTTATTATTTTAGCTTGGGAGCAGATCCCAGTCACTTAGCGTTGGTGGCACTTTCTAGACTCCAAGGGGAGCTTGCCAAGGATGGTAGAGAACCATTGGCATCATCTGGCAAGATACAAAAGAAATCTCCTGCTGGAAAGCCTGTGAGTTTGAAGTACCCAGAGAAAACAAAAGGTTGCTGGTCCTCTTCAAGAGCCATAGACATATGATGTCTCATAATAATTGCTTCTTGAATATCTTGCGATAAACAAAGTCATTCAACTTGTCATTCTTTTTTTTTTCCCAGAGAAAAGTCTGTTAACTCAATTCTGTGTGGATCTGACTGCTCGGGCTAGTGAAGGGCTTATTGATCCAGTAATTGGCCGAGATACAGAGATTCAAAGGATTATTCAGATCCTATGCCGAAGAAGAAAGAACAACCCAATTCTTTTGGGGGATGCTGGTGTTGGAAAAACTGCAATTGCTGAAGGATTGGCTCTTCGTATTGTTAAAAGAGAGATTACTTCTTTTCTTGCGGTGGGCTTGCTTTATGATAAGAATTTAAATTTGTTTGCTCAAATTACATGAACTAACAACTCTAGGTTTTTCTTTTATGCAGGCAAAACGCATATTGTCACTAGATGTGGGCTTATTGATGGCAGGTGCTAAAGAGAGGGGAGAATTGGAAGCCCGGGTTACTGGTTTGATTCGTGAAGTGCGAAAATCAGGTTAGCTCGAGCATCATTATATGAATCTTGGCTATATGAATCTTGTGTTTTGAGATCATTATAAATGTTTGGCCTAATGCAGGTGACATTATACTCTTTATTGATGAGGTTCATACACTTATTGGTTCTGGGATTGTTGGGAGAGGAAACAAGGGTTCTGGTCTGGATATTGCTAATTTGTTGAAGCCTTCCCTTGGTAGAGGTGAATTGCAGGTATAGTTCCCCACAATAATTACTATTACCACCAAAAATTTTCATGTTGATGCCACCTAACGTCCACATTCATTTTAATTCAGATAAACGAAATATCAGTAGAGGACCACATTTATCTGGATAAAAGAACCTCTTTTTCAACTCATTCTTATGTGGTCTTTGTGTTTCTAACCTGAATTTGGTTCTGTATTTGCTATATTTGTATCAATCAAAAGTGCACCTGCTATAAAGTGTTGCAGCTTTTTAGGGGACTCACCATTTTTTTTTCTCCACTGGAGAAAATCTTAGAAGTAGATTTGTTGACAATCTGTTTATAGTAGTCTGATTTTGAAATTTTCCTGTATGTTGATACTAAATCAGTTGATGTATCCAGTGCATTGCATCCACAACTTTAGACGAACATAAGACACACTTTGAAAAGGATAAAGCTTTAGCTCGCCGATTCCAGCCAGTGTTTATAAATGAACCTAGCCAGGTATGCTAGGTGTTCTTCCTTTTTAATCTTCTTGGTTTTGTTTTCTTTCTCCAATATTTATTTATTTTTCACTTAATATGCTATAGGAGGATGCTGTGAAGATCTTATTGGGTTTGCGTGAGAAATATGAGACTTATCACAAGTGCAGATTCACTTTGGAAGCCATAAATGCTGCAGTGTATCTTTCAGCTAGATATATTCCAGACAGACATCTTCCTGATAAAGCAATTGATCTGATAGATGAAGCCGGTAGTAGAGCTCGCATGGATGCATTCAAGAGGAAGAAGGAGGAGCAGATTTCTGTGCTCTCGAAGTCACCAGAAGAATACTGGCAAGAGATTAGGGCTGTCCAGGCAATGCATGAAATGGTAACTTTACTGATCAGTTCCAGTTTCAGTTTTGGTTTTAGTTGGTTTCGACAGTTGCAATGTTTTCAAGTCATGTTTTACATGAAATGGTAAGTTTACTGATCAGTTCCAATTTCAGTTTGGTTTTAGTTGGTTTCAACAGTCACAATGTTTTCAGGATATGTTTTGGTCATTCTTGTGTCATAGACAGTAAGGATTTCTAGTAAAACTCAGATTTGAGAAAATACTAGAAAAAAAGGTTAAACAAAGTAAATTTTAATGCATTATAGGTGATACAAACATCCAATTGAATTCTATGGCATTTCTATATATTATAAACTTAAAATAGTATAATCTGAATGGCAGACATAAATAAACCAAAAGTACAACTTCATTTGGAGTGGTATGAATGATTACCTTGTAACTTTAATAAAACAAGTAAATGCTATGGTATCACGAGTTAGTGAATATATTGAGATGGTATCTCTGTTAGCCTTATCCTGATTTGAATTTCAATTTGTACATTTGTGGTAGATCATTTTGATGAAATTAAAAACCATGCCTTCCTCGAGTTGTGTTTTTCTGTTCAATGGTAAATGGTGAAATTCTGTTTACCATTCAGGTATTGACAAATAAGCTGAATTATTCTACGGATCTTAGAGTCACAGATGAATCGAAAATTATGGGTGATGTGAAGGATGCTTCAGAGTCTTCTATTTCCTCTTCGCTAAATTATGATGAGTGAGATATTTCACTTTTTTATATTTGTGACACAATGGGCAGCCATAATCCTCTGAAAGTCCACAACTATTTCCCTTGGGTCTATGATGCAGACAGATTACCGTTGGACCAGAGGAAATAGCCACAGTTGCTTCTCTCTGGTCAGGAATCCCAGTTAAGCGGCTCAATGCTGATGAAAGAAAGCTTCTAGTTGGCTTGGATGAAGAACTTAAAAGGAGGGTAATCGGCCAGGATGATGCTGTTAGTGCCATTTCTAGAGCTGTTAAGCGGTCACGTGTCGGCCTAAGTGATCCTGGCAGACCTATTGCTGCATTGCTCTTCTGTGGCCCAACTGGAGTCGGTAAAACCGAGCTGACAAAAGCTTTAGCGGCATCCTACTTTGGATCGGTATTGTCCTTTCCCCCTCATCTCTGCCATCTATCAGTATGCATATCAGAATAGCGAGTTAGTTATTTTTACCATTTGGATTACTATATAGGCACTGGATCCTTCAAATGGAAGATGAGTTCCATAATATATGTAGTAGGTAGCCTTGTCGAATATGCAGTTGAATAAATTGTATGGTTTCTGTTTTTATGTGAAAAAAAACAGATTTAAGATGATCATTTTGTGTTGCAATAGCCATGCGAGTTTTTCCATCCATTTAAACTTTGCTGCATCTTGGCTATGGTCTGATATGGTGTTTTAACAAAAAAGGAGGAAGCCATACTCCGCTTGGATATGAGCGAATACATGGAGCGGCATTCTGTGAGCAAGCTAATAGGATCTCCGCCTGGATACATTGGGTATGGAGATGGTGGTACCTTGACTGAAGCAGTCAGGAGAAGACCTTTCACAGTAATATTGCTTGATGAAATAGAGAAAGCTCACCCTGTTATATTTAATATCCTTCTCCAAGTGTTTGAAGATGGTCACCTGACTGACTCTCAGGTTGGTGCTTAAAGATTGTTAACCATAAATTTAATTAATGATTTGTTGACGTTGTCTTTCTGCTGCTCTATACTTTTGGCTTTATCTACAAAAGCTTGTCAAGTATATTAATGTGTTCTTGATTAAAAATTTAAGCGGAAGCTGCTTTTTAATTTTTGCAGTAATTAGCACGATGTCACAGTTATTCATGTCCTGTTTTTTTGTTTTCCTATGTCCCCATGTGATAGGTCCAATATTTTACCTGCAACTACGTTTATGACTTACTTGATCAACAACTGACATAATAACAGTTGAAACTTGTTACAAAATACTTTCATGCATAACAAAACACGCTTCACCGCTTTATACGACAACAGCATAGTGAAGTTCTCAGGATCTCAATACTGTGTGTGAAGTTATGAAGTTATAAATCCTGAGACAGTAGTATTGTGATCCTTCTGCATCTTGTTGAATGTCGACAATAGCATGAAGATTTTCTGAACCTTAATTTTATTATTGGACATCTGACCGTGTGCTTCATTGATCTTGTCTAATGGACCAACATCTTAACTAGTTGACTACTGCAACAAATGGAAGTCATTTATACTACCAGACATGGATGTCTTTAATTAGCTGTCACTTGTCATGCATTTTGTTGCATAATTTGTCAAATCACCTTAAGTTAGGAGACACTAAGGTATATGACACTGTATACGTTTCTAGTTTTATTTGCTATCTGCTGGTGCTTTTAGGTCCTAAATGATATTGATGCATACTATCAGAATGAATTCATGACAAAAGCCCACTACATGTTTGTTCCCTAATTCTCGCCACAGATAATTAGCATCTGTCATATATTTCAAATAGGCATTTTCCCTTTATATATCTTATCATAGCATGATGCTATCTTTGTGAATTATCTTTATGATGCCCACAGAAATTCTTTATTCTTTCTTTTTCTCTATTTTGATGAACATGAAGAGCTTAGTTACTACTATTTTTGTCAATTGAATTTACCAGGTGCCATTGACTATGGGCATGTGGTTCCAAGTATTCATTGCTTGCTAAGTTTTTCACCCTTCTTTGCCATGCAATATCTTGTGATATCCTCTGATTGTTTTTCCTATACTTCACCCTTGTATCTAAAAGGTCTTATATCATTTTCTTCTGAGATAGTTAAGAACTCTGAAATTTAAGAAGTTGTTTGTGTTGCATGAAATATATTCTGCCTGTAGTCACTTCTCCATGTTCAATAGGGTCGGAGAGTTTCATTCAAGAATACATTGGTTGTCATGACATCCAATGTCGGGTCAGAAGCAATTTCCAAGGGCAAACGGAGCATCGGTTTTTTGATTTCAAAAGACGAGCAGTCTAACTCATTTGCTGCAATGAAAGCGTTAGTGATGGAAGAGTTAAAGGCGTATTTCCAGCCTGAGCTACTTAATAGAATTGATGAGGTCATTGTCTTCCGCTCTCTTGAGCGAACTCAGGTTTGTTCTTAGCTTGTCAATGTTACTTTTAATTTTAGATTTACTACAACACGTAGATTTAGATTTGTCAAGTTGGCATTATCTGTCATTATAATATACTCAATTTATCACAATCCTTTTTCAGATGATGGAGATTCTCGATATAATGCTGAAACAAGTGAAGAGTAGGCTTTTGTCTCTCGGATTTGGTCTACAAGTATCTGATGCCATCAAGGATTTGGTGTGTCAACAAGGTTTTGACAGAAGCTACGGCGCAAGGCCTTTGAGAAGGGCTGTCACTCGGCTCGTCGAGGATGTGATTAGTGAGGCAATTCTTACGGGAGATTACAAGCCTGAAGACACTCTTATGCTTGATGTTGATGCATCGGGAAATCCCGTCGTGAATCGAATACCCGATCAGACCATCCACCTGTCAGATGTCTCCTCACCATTCCAGTGATTTTGTAAATGTCATATAATTCTATTCCTTCACCCATATAATTAATAATTATTTTTTTTGTGTAAATGCCATTTGCAACCTGTATATATGTAAATAGCAATTAATAAAAATTATTTTAATATTGAAATAATATTAGTCTCGACCTCACGGTCCATTCCCTCGTTTTAGCTTAGGGCTGATGTAGAAAAGATTTTTATTTATTTTTTTCTTATTTCCAGGTATTTTTGATACATACATTATTATTATTATTATTATTATTATTATTATTATTATTATTATTATTATTATTATTATTATATAGGATGATTTCGTAGAAAGCCTTATATTTTTATCCTTTTTCCTGTAAAGGGAACTTAAGTTTATAATTATATGCATGCATTATAGTTTTTTCCTTTTTTTTGGTTGGCCAAAATTACTCTCAGTTACACTTTTGTCTTGTCTTTTCCGGGCTCGTTCGGTGTCAGTTTGAACCAAACCAAACGTTGCTTACAAATACCTAAATGATAATTATTTTATTTATTAAAATAAGTATTTTCATTGATTTTAGCCTAAAAGGTTAAATTTATGCTTTATTTAACTTTATCCGATCTAAGTTGAATTTACAATCATTTGAATCAAAAATCACTTGAATATTATCACAGAAGATTTAAAGAAAAAAGAATTTTAGTAATCCGACTTGCGTTTTCTAAAAATTCTCAAATTTTATTAAAAATTAAAAATAAATTACAAAGGATTAAAATATTTTTTTATTTATTTTTATGCCTTTAAAATAGATATTTTTAATAATTCCAGTCCTTGCAAGATTGAGTTTGTGATTTTTTAATTTTAAGTTTTTTTTTTAAATTGAAGACCTGAATATATTAATTTTGAATTTCTATTCGAAAACAACGTGACATACCTACTAATTTTTTAAGAAAAATTTATAAATTTTTAGTAACTTCAAAATGAGTTCTGTCTGGTCACGGTTTGACTTTGACCAGTGCTTGATGTTTGTGCTCGACCACATGGTCAAAATCTTAGTTTCCGCAACAACTATGCCCATTGCAACCAAGTCATCAGGGCTTCACATATGGCCATTTCTTCTCTCTCGTAATCTTTCTGAAAAACTAAACATATAGCATTTGCCAAGAAACATCATTTGGCACTAATTAAAGTGTCGGATTTGGTATTTATTTGACCATCACAATTTTGACAGTTTCAAAGAAGACACTATATATAGCATTTGTCGAGAAACATCATATGGCACTAATTATAATGTTGAATTTGGTATTGATTTGACCACCACAATATTGACAGTTTCAAAGTAAGTGTTGGTGCAGAACTTTCAATGATACATATTGATAGGCCAAAATCACAGTTGCCTTCTACGAATATGTATATGACTATCCAACTAAATATACCAATAAATAGAAGAATAACTGGCAACCTACCGAGAGATGATACAGCTCGGCCGGCAATGCCGGTGTCCTCCAACCTCTGCGTTAGTTTGAAGAATAACACGCTAAAATAAGTATGTACAAGGAGACTGATCACTAAGCTCAACTTCCAGAAGTTGCAGAATCTCGGTTCCCATATTTTTCCAAGGAAAAAGAATTTGCTTCACTAGCAGGGTATTGAGTTCACATCTGAGACTTCAAGACACCTACATCAACGTGATTTTATTAAAAAAAATGACATAAAAACTGCATCAATATGAGTAATACACATGTGCCAAAGTAATGGTGGTGTTGAACATACCACTTAGTGCGGGCAACATGCTTATCTTGGTCTCCAGTAGTCGCATGCTGCAAAAGAGAGAGATTACTGAATCTTCTCAGAAGATTTTTTTTTTTGATATAAACTAACACGACAAAGATAAGATGATTTGAATGTCAGATGATGAGACATATAAAAAACATTTTTAAAAATAATGAAAAGGTGATTTCCAACTATTTCACCTCCGGTCATCGTTGGAGTTGTACCCTCTACTGATGGTCTTGAAGCAAGTATAGAGTAATTCGACATCCTTGGAGGAAGTGACCAGCCATTGCATCGCATGAATGACGGTTCAGGTTGGCAGCCATAAGGTGGCAGTGAAGCAGGTGATGCATCAATCTTGTTAACAGATGGACCTAAAAAGGAAAAGTTCGTTGTTAGCAATAATACAGTGTTAACAAAAAGCACAAACTGAAGGAACTGGTTAAAGAGAACCACACTTACCAGGCTGCATGTTTTCTGCAACTATCTCATTATGGACTGGCCCCCTTGTACCTTGTTCACCATGCAAATTGACTCTATGGCTGTCATGTAGATACTGAAATCTCTCAGGGATGGAACAATTACCCCAAGGCTGTGCTCTTTGTTGAGGTTCAGCCTGAACATAAGAAAATTGGTTCGAAACTATTGGTGGAGGTGGCTGCAAGTGATAACCCGTATCCGTCAAAGAAGTGCTGGCTAAAGACTGGAAATCATTCCGAGAATGAATAGACGAATGAGAAGCAGAGATGTTGGCATAAGAAACAGGAGGTGGTGGCATCTGGCCAGGCAGACATCCGTAACTGAGACCATAGTATGGAGCAGGCTTACAAGACATCAAACAGGCATTTTGATTAGCAGGCCGCTGCCTAAATGAATTAGATTGTAGATTTTGCATGTTCTGCACACAACAAAAATGCTTAAAACAATGACAACTAGTACTGTGACCATAAGATCTCCTTTGATAATGCATTCACATAATACTCACAGGGACAGTTTCCGGCACATGCAAATCAGCAGTATCAGCAAGGGCATCCAGTCCTGATCGCCACTGTGGAACAACAGCATGTGCAATTGAACAGGGGGAAATAAAAGGAGGAGATGATGGCAAAGGGGGTGGAGATGGTGGCCTGTCTTCTGGAAGTGGAGGAGCAAAGGGTACTGAGTGTTGATCAATTTGATGATGGGAATTGATGGTCTCGGTTCCTGCCACGTGACATGTGGAGTTCATATTCACTTCAGATGGAGGAGAAACATCCTCCATCTCAAACTCAACATCGACATCTTCCAAGACATGCCGATTCTTCTCAGTAGAAGTTTGAGTTGCCCCAATCTCATGATAAATTTTGGTACATCTTTCTGGAGTAACAGCCTCAAAACTTTTATCATCAAAAGCATTTCCTTCATCTTCAAGCACATTAGTATGTAGCAGGCGCGGAAGTTGAAAATTGGTGTTGCTGATGTTGATAAAGAGAAAGATCGTGTAAATGATCTTTCTGCATATATCAAAGAACTAATATATCTAAAGGAAACAATGAATTACAAATAAAGGATCTGTCTTACTGAGATGTAGGAGTGAAATAAAAAAAGATTAGCAGTTCAAGTATACATGAAAAAAAAAAGAAAAAGCAAAGAACATCATAGTAAATGATATTGTAACACACTAATAATCTCTATAATAGCCACTAAAAATATTAATAAATTGCATGTGAAGCCTGCCAACACAAATTACAATACATCATCAAACCACACTACTGACATATACTACTACAAGCACACATTTTAAGTTACATCTCTGTCTGCAACCATAACTGTGAACCAATAGCCCCAAATAAAACATGTAATCAGAGTAATTATCACTAAGAATGATGTTTCTGATGAAATTATTAGCTCACAGAATTTACAAGTCAAACATGTCAAATATCATATCCTTCATGTAATAAAGTTCAATCATAAAAAAAAGAAAAAGCAAAGAACATCATAGTAAATGATATTGTAACACACTAATAATCTCTATAATAGCCACTAAAAATATTAATAAATTGCATGTGAAGCCTGCCAACACAAATTACAATACATCATCAAACCACACTACTGACATATACTACTACAAGCACACATTTTAAGTTACATCTCTGTCTGCAACCATAACTGTGAACCAATAGCCCCAAATAAAACATGTAATCAGAGTAATTATCACTAAGAATGATGTTTCTGATGAAATTATTAGCTCACAGAATTTACAAGTCAAACATGTCAAATATCATATCCTTCATGTAATAAAGTTCAATCATAAAATAGCTTGTTCATTTTTCCAAATATTCTTACTTCACCCAATTGGACTGCAGCCTGCAACAAACTAAAGTAGGCTAAATATCATGATGCCATGCAATTATAAGGACTATCTCTTAGAAGTATCTGCAGAGTGTTTCTTCTGCATGGGACATTACACTAGAATCCCTTAAAATGCTAGCACAAAGAACCATGTCTAGGGTATTTCATAATCAAAACCTTTGAAAAGCCAGGCTTCCCATACAATATATATCCTATACTGCTTCTATCCCTTTTGATTCAAGTAAATTAGGACAATTTGTTCCATGCATAGCATGGGGCTTGTTGCTAGTTATTATGTAAAGCCTGCTTGAGTCGAAAAGAGAATTTTTTTGTCACAAGCTGAAAAAAGGCTTAAAAGAAAGCAACTATAATGATGAAAATATGATGGCAACAATGACAACATCATGGGGATAACATTGATTCTAGTGGCTCTCTTTGAAAACATATTTCAAGAAATATATCTTAAAATAATATTAAATTTGCACCCAAGGACCAAATACATTCAGTGTGGACCATATCAGGGAACCCCTACCAACAAGCAAATCATGTTACATATCTCATCTCAGCAATCCTTAACAGATAATATTTCCTTAAAAGTATCATGTCCCCAAAGTTAACCTGATGTCCATCTGCTTACCATCAACAAACAACAAACACAAAATTTAATCAAGTAATATATTAAACATAAGTAGCAAACTTGTTCTACCTAGTCACTTGACAACCAGTAATCCATGCCAAACCATGTGAACAGCTTCAGCATCAGACTATGGATAACTTTTAAATAAAGAATCACAACCAGGATCCTATTCTGCACGTTAGATGATAGTTGAATGGTTTGCTGATGGTGTAGATTATTCTAACAGGCTAGTGATTTATGTTGGATATTAGTAGTCAAATCTAAGCATAAAACAATAAAAAAAAGTATATTGGTTTCTTGTCTTGCTTAACTTTCAATTTACTGCATTGTAAGAATATTATTTGATAAGGTAATCATATAATTTCTACAAGATAAATCATTAATAGAGAAGGGATACAGTTCTACATCTGCTACACAACAGTCTGGTCCCATACATATAATGATCTGACGTCTGACCAAAATCATATTCCTTTAGTGTAAATAGATAGCATGCAAGCAAAAATATATATGTATAGATATGCAAATATAGAGAGACTGTGTGTGAAATTTTGTTTCTGGTCATTTTTATTAGTTTTAATTGATACCCACCAGTGGTGAAACAATATCAGTATAGAAGGTCACTACTACGTTGGTCCAATTTGGTACCAAAATCCTTGCCATTAGTATCCTTGAAGGTGTATATTCAAAGCAATTTTGAGTAGCATCAGAACGAGATAGGGAGCTGCGCACCAGTATTCACCTTTTTTATTCCCTTTTCCAATAAAGTTCACTTAGTTTTGCATGAATCAGAGCAAGAAAAATCTCTCTATATCCTAAACATTAGGGAAAGTTGACAAAAAATACATAAGAACTGTACCTTCCATACTCATCAACAAGAATTCCCTCCATCTCCCTAAGAGGATCATTAATAGCCCTCTCTGTTCTTGATGGACATCGAGAAGAACCACTACTGTATGATAGTTCACAAGTGGAGTCAAGTTCTTGCATGTGATGGCGAACAATTGATTCTGGCAGAGTTTTCCTTTTAAGCCACAATCTCAAAACCTTATTTAACAATAAAAAATGATGAGCAATAGCATTGCATGGTAAACAAAATCAAAATGCAATTGCTTAATGTTCTTGCCTTAAGACATTGCCTACGGTTCTCTGAAGCAGCATTTCCATGAGGTGCAGCAGCAGACAATAGACGTGGAAGCACTGATTGGACAAGAGATGGGTAGGCATCTCCTGCTCCAACTAGAAATTTAGAGATGCAAATGTTAGATGTATGGCTATTTAAACACAAAAACAAAGTCATTTAGAAAGAATAGCTTCAATCAAGTACCTTTATGATTCCGAGAACATTGAGTAATTGAATCTACAAGGAAAAAAAGATCCACCCTTCTGTGCAAGTTCTGTTCTCTTTCCAGATTTTGGAGAAGAATTTCAATTACCTGGTATCAATATTAACGTAAATAGATGAGATATTGTCAATATTAATGCAATAACATATGGCGAGCAACTACGCCCATGACAACAAGGACAAATCTCATAAGCAGAGACCCTCAGAATTATTTCAAACTTCAAATTTATAGCTCGAATTGTATCATATGAGATGAGCTTAAATCAACTTGCATTAGCTAAGAATTTATTAGGACAACAAACCAGCTGCTGATCATGCAAAAATCGACAGTTCTAGAAAGTAGTAATTAGGTGATAACTTTTTGGCATTCAACTTTCAACTACTTTTTAGGCTGTGGTCATAAGGTCAATCATTCTTCAATTCCTGATCATAAAGCCATTAAATTCAAAAATTAAGCATGTTGTTTCTCAGAGTTCCCTAGCTTCTCCGACGTTTATATGCTCACGTTATTAACACCATAATAAAAACAAACAAGAGATCATGTACTTACACAGAAAATCTGTTTATCCATGCCCTGTTTTATAGCACATAACAGTGCAACAAACAGTGTGCTCATGTAGGCATGCAAGAATTTTCACTACTATTCAAGCATATGCATTAAAACAAAAAACCAAACATCATGCTACGAAATGTTCATGATAAAAGCTTTTCCTAAATTATAAAAATGATAACTTGTATCAGAGTTATTTTTACTAGGAGTGTAAATCTGCAGAAAGCCAAAGGGGATGCACTTGCAAATTCCTAGTACATAGTTCCTCAATTGTGTACTCAGTTCACTGAAGAAGAAGAAGAAGTCATGTCCCAACCAAGGTTCTGACTTCTGAATACCGTACCATATCGGTGTACCGATCAGCTATCAGTACGATACGTACCGAGCTGTACCAAGCATATCGACACATGGTACACTAATGTGTAACGATGTACCACCCATACCGGTCCTCTATCAGATCGGTACATACCACCCATACCAAGCGGTACGATACGGTATTGCAAACTATGGTCTCAACTACTGTTCCTCAAACTAAACACTAAACCTTAATTATTTACATTAACAAATGTACTAGTCCACAATCTATTTCACAATGATAAATTATTATGCTAATGTAAAGTTAGAATGATAGAATGTAAAGTTAGGCCTATATGGAAAAAAAATGCAAATATCAAACTGTATAATCTAATGTAAAGTTAGAACAAGATCTAATCAGCAAAACTCGTGTAATTATCCTTCAAGAACAAGAGGTAATACTTACAGACAAGTAAATGATAAAATAAATTTAACAATTGTAGCAGGAGAAGCTGAAACATAAAAATAGAAAGACATAAAACACTGTTCAACCAGCAGCAGGCCAGCAGCAGAGGACAGAAAAATGATAATGCTCTAACCTCTCCAGCCATTCCATACTTGCCACAATCAATTGCAAGCCGTGTTGCTCTGCCTATATTCTCTTTTGTTCTTGACAGTGTACAAAGCAACGCTTGGAAAGTTTTCCATGCTGCACTTGCTTCTGCATGGTTAGATCTGTTTATGCCTTTAAGTTGCAAACCAATGTGAGGACTTCTGTGATCTTTCTGAAGAGCACCATTTTTATAATTGATAGTACATGTGTGGTTGACCAAACTATTTAGAGCAGAGCCTTGCCCAGAAGAATCTCCTTTATGAACGATAGATGGGCTTATCAATGCATCAGGAACAAACTTACCATCTAAATAATTATGAGAAAAAGAAATGGAATGAGACAAAAGTTGCTTGGCATGAGCTGCAGCAATCAATCCTTTCATGGGTGTCAAATCAGAAGAGATGCACCTCGCATCTGAAGTTTGTCTGTGTTGAGCTTCTTTTGCAGCACCTTGCCTAAATGCCAAGACAAGCAATGTTCCCTCATAATTCAGAGAACCAGGTACTAAACGATTCATGTAAAGAATGCAACTGGACAACAGAATATAAGCCCACAAAACAACAAATAGTCCAAAAGCCCCAAAAGAAATACTCGGCCTTGATCCCATGCAACTACAATAAAACTAATGTACTCTTTGTGATGTACTGTTTATAGAAATTAATTGTTGATAAATCTTTAACCACATCATCCTACAAAAAAACTAAGAAGCACGGACATGGACATGGATACAACATGACATGGACATGGTGACGCATCAATTTTAAAAAAAATTAGGATACGGATATGGTGAGGATCATATATATATATATATATATATATATATATATATATATATATATATATATATATATATATATATATATATATAACATGAGTTTATAGCATTTATATTTAAATTTTATAGACTTAGCAATGTGAACAAATAAATATCATCACACAAGTTTAAATAATTAAAATCATATAAATCTAATTATATTTCTGGTTGAATTTTCATGTCAATATATGCCTTATATGTATTTTCATAAAATCAAAAATAAAATAAAATTATATTGCAATAATCATTATATATTCACAATGTAACATATATCACAGCTAAAAAACATAATAAATAAGAGCTAACCTACTATAAATAAGAGGCAGTAATAAAAAAGCATAATAGCAAGACCTTACTATTGTTATACACTGAGTTACTATGAATAAGAGGCCGACATTATAATTTAGACAGTATAGTAAGAGGCAGACATTATAGGAGGCTTATTATGTCTTATTCATAATTTAGGCTTATTATAGTAGGCGGACATTATAATAGTAAGACATTATATTTCTAACATATAATTTAGGCAGGCATCTAAATACAAATATAAAAGATGATCAATTGATTAAAAAAATACTAAAAACAAGTGGAAGGATTGAAATCACGAGCGATGGGTCACCTATTCTACACACGGTCGACGAGAGGAACGTTGAGGGAACCCACAATCCTTGTTGCCGGCGATGGATCAATGAGAGGGATGCCGAGAGAAACTCACAAGCGAGGCCGCTGGTGATAGGCAATGGGTTCTTGAGGGTGGGAGGGACACCAAGCGCATGCAGTGCTAAGCGATGGGTTGTCTAGGGCGCGGCCGTATACGTCAGTGAGGGCGCACGCCACATGACAAGTGGGACGACGAAAGCAAGATTGGGGCACTAGGGCAGAGCTGCAGCGGCACCATTGCAGTTGCAATATGGCATTCTACTACTACCACTACAATCTAGCTATTTTAAATTTGCTTCCGCTTGTCGCTAGTGTTTGCACACCTTGCCTTCCAATAAGAATTCATCGATTTCACGTCTCCCTAAACTCCCGAAGGCTGCAATTTAACGGCGTTGATCCTCTAGGTTCGACGAGAAATCCCCAAATTCATCGGATTCGCCAAATTCCTCCATCCTCCCCGTCCTCATGTGAAGACCACGTGACTCGGCATCGCATGCAAGCATCAGGGCACAAACGTGAGAGATGTACAACAGGGATATGCCATGTCCCAAAAAATAATAATAATAAATAAATAAGATGTGACAAGCCATGTCGGTGATGTATCTGTGTTCGACTCGTGTCCGCTAGCCAAAACGATGTGTCCATGCTTCCCAGATAAAAAATCACCATCTAAAAGATTATTATTTCAATTTTAGTTTGAACATTAATTTCTTATGATTTCAAGCTCACAACAAGCAAGGATATGAAAGTTGAAATTCATATCCAGCATTTTGGTAAGTAGCACGGCTTCATGTTGTTTACTCATAAGTTAAGCTTCAATGAGCACTTGAACTATGCTTGTTTCCTATTTAAACATGCTTGGACAAAATGGCAACAAATACAAGCTGATCATGAAAATTTTGGTAGACACTGTCACATGTTTTCATATTCGCTTGAGATTCCCATTAAATTGTACCAATAGTGGTTGGCAATTTAACATTTTGCTCGATGTTTTATCTTTTCCTGGAATACCGCATTGATAGATCTGGATCTACTTAAATTACAAGTGTCGTCAGCTAAAGAACTTGGGACTACTACATGCATGAAACAGATTTCATGCTGAGTATAGATTTGAAACTCAAGTTGTCCTTAAGCCAAATAAAAATAAATTAACAGATTCTGTGAAACAATCCCATGGATACCATAAGAGATGAACTGTTTGAAATAAAAAAGTAGTTTCAGCTTTCAAAGCATAATAGTAGGCGGCTCATTGTAAAAAGAGTTAACAGTAATAATAATTCATGCAGTTATCTACATATTAGGTACTAACAAAAGACTGAGTGAATAAATAGGCACAGGTTGTGTTAACATGCTACTTCTTTTAGAAGTGTTTTTTGATCTTTAGCTGAACCACTGTATTTTTGGTGATTGTAAACAAAGAACATCCAAGATAAAACAGTCCACAGAGCTGCCATAAACTTGACATGGTTTGCTCAAACTTGGGTTAATTAAGGACAGTAACTAACATCATTAACCTGTATTAAACGTTTGAAAAGTCGACCAAACTCTTCGCAGTTTTGGCATTCTAGTTCTAGCATTTAACATGGAGTGAATGACACTTCACCAAAATTGTGTCGAGATCTACAATTCAAATCTCACCCACGCATGAGTTTATGCCAGATCAAAATATATCAAATTTATCTAGAAACTTCAGTTAACAAAATTCCCAAAAATATATTTTTAAGGGGGTAAAACTAAAAAGTTTGGAATGCACTTGTATACAATGAAATAGCAAGTAAATGGAAGTATACACTAATTCCAAAATTTTCTAGCTTATTCTAAGCTCATTATTGGCTTTTTATTACCTAAAAACAACTTTGAAATGGACTACCACACATTATCTCCTTTTTCTCTAAGCCTTTTTTCTCTAAAATGTTGCACTACCAAGAAACCTCAAACACACCGAAACTCAATCATTAAACTAGAGAGATGTTGTACATAAATAGCTAATTGAAACTATTTACAGTTTATGAACATACATATTTAAACAAAAACTCGTTAGCTAACATAATTCAAAAATTAAAAGCTTACTTGTCACAAGTTTGACTGTCTTCATCAGACTGAAAAGAAGACATAGTGGCCCCAGATGTACTGCTTGCTACTGAAAACATATATGCAGCTGATACAGACAGAACACCTTCATCAGGAGATTCAGAGTGAACACCACCTTCAGCTTTGGAGAAAGCATTCTGCTTACGTTGTTTAATGGGTTCAACAGTTCCATCTCTACCAGTATGGTCCACACAAACATGGTGACTTTCATCCTTGTCTTCTATGATACTGTTATTTGATTTATCCAACAATGAACATACCCTATTACCCATGCCTTCAGCAGTACTACTACTGAACTTGGAAGAAGAAGGTTGACTTCCGTTCTGAGCAGTACCAAGTATGGCTTTGGATATGCTAAGACCATTGCATTCATCAACATCCTTCAATATTTTATTGCAGTCCTTATTTTTTGGGCTCCTAACAATTTCAGTAAGAATATCATCAATTTTCACTTCTGAACAAGATAATGAAGGGATGTCCAAATTCTGCAAGGGCGATCCTAGTTGACTAATCACATTTGTGTTACAAGAAGAGTGTATACTCTGCAATCTTACAGGGCTTTCAGACTTTGTATCAGAAGAAAGATGCAGGAAGTTCATCTTAGAAGAGTCCATGGGGACATTAGTGTCAATGACCCTTGGAGATTCAGCACAAGTATCTGCAGCTTCAGTTGCATTAGCAGACATCGCTTCCAAAGCACGATGCAGGCGTTTTGATGGAGGCAAAGCTGATTCAACATCCAGTATACAACCCTTCAATTTATACTTGGCCTCCCAGAACATAAAGGTCTCCCCTAATGGTGGAGAGCAACTATTTAGTGATGATGAATTCAAGTCTTTTTTAGCTGTTAATGATTTCTCATTGAGAAAAATATTATTTCCAGCAGTAGTAGATGTATGATGTCCATCACAATTATTCATCATCAATGATGTTTCCAATTTCTCATCACCACAAACGATTCCACCACATTGTGCCACCTCTGTCACTGGTTTGCCCATCCGAACCCTAGCTCTCTTCACCAAAGGAAGATACTCATCTCCGTCTGTCTTGTGAACATCTTCTTTTTCTTCACTGGAAGGACTTGGCCGACTGCTACTAAGCACAACTTGTAAGTCATCGTCCTTGTTCAACACAGCACATTCTGAAGCATCATTTACTTGTTTTCTATTTAATTTCCTTTTCTTCTTATTTGTGGGGAGTTTGAGATTTTGTTTCACCCTATCTTCATCAGTACAGGCTTCATGATCTTTTTCTGCTATTTTAGCACTGACTTCCTCCCTGCAACCATTTAAAGGCATACTAGCAGTACAAGGAATATCCATAAGATGAAAATTAAGTGTATATGACATGTTCTGCTTACTCCTGCAATCTGTGTTCTCACTCTGAATCACATCAGAAATCAAATCACTTGATATATCATAATCACATACTGAAGCTGACACTTGAGTTTTTGAAATTAATGAACTCCTGGATGTCCGAAGTGATGGCACCTTTTTCTGTAAAATTGAGTTATGCTGGGAAGCACCACTTAATCTTTTCTTCATTGAAGTAATATTAGTAGCTGATGAGTTCTGTCTAGGTTGATTAAGGATGGTCAGCATTTGAATTGGCTCATCAATTATTAAATTCTTTTGAGACTCATCAGCAGTTGAGGTTGCTGAAACTTCTTGTGAACCCACCCTATTATTGGTTTCTATTGTGACCCATGCAGATTCTAACTTATGGTTGGCATCTGTATGCAAGCCAAGTTCTGAACTGTTCCTAAAGCTAGATGAATTGCTTCTAGTTCCTACAAATTCCAAATCTTCTGCATTTGATTTGACTTCATCATCCCCTGAACTAAATTCATCAAGATTCTGCTTCTTTAGAGTTTCATAGATATAAATTATCTCATCAACTGCTCGCACAAAATCAGCCCCTTTACCGTGGCACTTAAGCAAAAGGGACTTCTTTTTCTCCTCAGTGAAAGCTTCGATATCAGCATAATTGCAGAAGGCACTACATGATGTTCCACATCAGAAACAAGATGATAACCTAAAAATATTTATTCCAAACACCGCAAAGAAGTGTACCACAGAGCTACAAGCAACTAGGTACATAATGCAATTATCATAAACATTTATTGGCATTAAAAAAAGTGATTAAACCATAAATAGTATATGATGACAACATACAATCAAAGGAAGCTAATAGTTCAAGATTAATGATATCTAATGCCACAAGGAACAAGTCATTTATGCCAGAGCATTAAATAACAGACAACTTGTAAGGCTGTTGTGTAAAGGCTAGTCTCAGTTTCACAAGTGCAGCTATTTTGTTGGGAGTGAGCACTTTAAGGCTGTTGTGTTTGAGATGACAATTTGGACTACAGTAAAATTCAGAAAAGGAATGTCTAACGGCAAGAAACATGATTCATCAGTAATTGAGTTAGTTCTTACCTTAGGGCAGGTAGTATTATAATCTCATGAAGAATGTAATCGTTACTTGAAAAATTTGTCAAAAAATATAATTTAAAGTTTTTAGACTTCCAAATCATTATGTTACTTTATACCACTTTAAGTAAGAAATAAGCTAATAGAAGCTTATGCATGAAACTAGCTCCTTGAAACCAGATATTGCAAACACCTTATATTTGTTAGGTTTGTTATTAAGTTGAGACATAAAAAGATGCCATCAAAATGTGTAAGATGACCAATAAACAGAAAAAAAATGTTCATACCAACAAAAATATTAATATCTTTATTTTTTCCAAAATTCCAAAAATTGGGGCCTAATTCAGTTCCTTTCAAAAAAAACCATGATGTTAAGGTTTTAAAGCTTCCATCAAACTTCAAAAACATTTTACAACAAGGCAATAAGTAAATACCTTGTCTTACTCTTCCACCAACACAAACCTTGTGATGCACATTTAGTATTGTTGAGAAACAAACAAATCAGAAAATAGCACCAACAAATTTGAAACTTATTTCCAAAGATAAACCAGAATGTACCAAATCTAGCAACTTCGAACTACCAGAGGTATATAAGTTGAACAGTTCAAGCCCCACATGATCACAATTATTAAAACAAAATCCAACTTATAGTATCGGAATACATGGAACAATACATGGAACCAGACAGTTAAATCTGATCATGATATTTGTTATATTGGTTTTTACATAAAAGATATGGTCGATGTTAAAACACAACAATACCCATCTAAGATAATCATTTCATGTACTAAAAACTAGAAAAACAAAATAATTCAGTCATTATTTTTTCCAGTAACATGTAGACTAAAACCTGTCTATAACCATAACTGTCCAGGAAACTTTTATCAAATAATTCAATGACGTATTTCCAGTAAACTTCTATCAAATCATTAAATGACATACAGAAATACAAAGATTTGGTTTGAAAGTACTCACATTTGTTTAGTTCCATAGAAGTAAACAAACAATTTCTTGCGCACAGCGGAGAAGCCCCACTTCTCTGGTTCACTAACCTGCCAACCATCAAATACGTCAACGAGCAAAGTATGTCAGTGTCCACCCAACGAACATAAAGAACCAAAAAAAGATTACTGTAAGATTTTACAGTACAGTCATCAGCGTGCACTTCGTAGTCATCGACAAGGAATTAACTAAATCGTTATCCACAACAAGGGAGCAACATCCAAATTAGACCAGAAACAAAGAATATATTCCACAGAAGGTACTTCGTAGTCACAAAAATAACAAGGAACTAACTAAGGGTCCACAACAAGACGAAAGCGTCTTGGTTAGACAAGAAACTCTGGTTTATCTCCATAACAAGTTAAAACCGTAAAGTGCAAGTGTCGCATTAAGGCAACAAAAGCAAATTTTACTTCATCCAGATCTCTAATCAAAACTAAGAATAGCCCCGAAAGACGGCTTATCATTTTTCTTCCCTTGATTCGATCAAGAAACTAAATAAAAGATGCGTCACCGCGAAGACATCCAGAAAATGGCGCGCAGAAAAAAAAACGAGAAGGATTAAACTCGGAGGGACAAAAAAGGAGGAATCAAGGGACCAAGACGGTACCATCGCCGGCCACGCAGGGAATCCCCTCATCTTGGCGAGGACGAGATCGCCGACCTTCCACTGCTGCTGGGCGGCGGCGGCGGCGGCGGTTCTTCCAGATCCCTTCCTCCGAGAGGACCCCATCGAGAGGACTACAGCCGCCGACCCAACCGCCTAGGGCTAGGTCATGCGATTCCGGGATCTAAAGAGGGGGTCTTGGGGCTGCCGGGGGAGATCTCCCCTCCTCTCTTCGCGGAGAAAAGGAGAGCTGTCCACGGGCGACACGGCTCGGTGGGCGGAGGAGGGGCGCGCAGGCATCGAATCGACGGCGACGGAGGGAGGAAGTGAGGGGTTTCGGTGCCGATAGTGGCCGACCGAGTACCAACCCTTTCTTTTTGTGCGCCGAGGCGGAGCGGCGAGGGGATCTTTCCTTGCCATTTTGTCAACTTGTTAATGGACACGGCTGACGCATACGCTCACTTTGGTACTGTACAAATGTGCGCGATAAATACGGGATAAAATATAAATATAGATAAATGGTTATAAATAGAAAACAAAAAAACCAGTGTGTCAAATATAGCGGACTCTAAAGACTGCTGTATTATTTTATTACCGAAAAATTCATATTTATGGAAATAAAATAATTTTCGTTAAGATAATTAATTACGCATTCTCATTTGGATGAGACTACGATCGCTACATAAATATACACCTTTTATATTTGGTGAAGGATAATAAGATTTAGTGATTGTTGTTATTTTTTGTTGTATGGTGATTAATATAAAGTAATAGTAGTATGCATCAAATGTTGAAAATCCAAACATGCAATGCATGTATTAAAATCTTCCTTATTTTGGTTCAGAAAAAATCTTCCTTATATATGAGATGAAAAAGACCAGTATCATGTTGCTTTTACGTTTGTCTAATTTGTCTTAAAATAATAATAATGTAAATTTCGATGTTCCAGTAATAATTAAGTTACAAGGAAAAGTAATTTTTAGAACATAGTCAATCACATTGTTTACCAATTTAGTAAAAATGGCTTACGAGTTTAACCTCTAAAATGTTAAGGTTCTTGTTGATTTGCTGACAGTGGATGAGCAAAAATGGATTCCAATAACAAGATATAGAGAGGAGACATTCTCGTTGTTCTTTGTTACTTCTAATTCCATACGTTTCACCACAGCAAGTCCGATCTCTGGAGGCCAAACTTTGTATTCGGTGCATTCATATTTAGAATTTTGGTATAGAACACTCGGTGACAATACCTGTGAAATAGAAGTTCCAAGTAAAGATTAGGATCCAAGAATTATTACAATATGATGCCCCCAAACATTACATTCAATAATCCTTTAAGTGTTTGATACAAGTATTGCAAAACAGTGTGCACCAGATGCTAACAGCAGAAATCTAACCCTCAACTACTTCACTAAATATATACTGCGCTAATCACTGGAAATGTATCCTCGGAGACCAAGAATCCACGCTTTTGTAGTCATTCTGCAGGCATTAAGATCAGGGAATGCCGATGAACTGAGAAACAGCAACAAGAATTTTGAGCACTTGTTTCCACTGATCGAATCACCCATGTCTAAGAACATGAACGGTGTCATAAATTAGATCCAATTCTCTGCAAGGCTCTTGACACGAAGCATCTGAGGTGAACCTAATGTTGGTCGGCACATAAAAGACTTGCTGTGATCTCCTCGCAGCTTCACCACTTCAATGAAATTGCCAACTCCAGCAGTGCCTCTACTAGTTGAATAGTCGTCTGCTTCTCCTGCTGCCTCAATCTGGCTGCAACTGCTTCAGGATCGAATCCCTCTGAAGGTTGGAAATTTTGCTGTTCGGCTCGGACCTCTTGCAATAGCAAATCAACCTCTCTGACAAAATCAACCCTTAGTAGAACATCATCATCCTCGGGTGGTAGTCCTATGTGGCCCTGATGCTGATAAAAGGAGGGGGGACAGCATTATGTAAATGCTTAAAACAAAATACAGCTAGAATGAAGGCTCCAACCATTAGTAGGTTTACCAGAATATATATGGAGCATAAAGAATGTGCAAATCAAAAGAAGAGAAGCACTTGCCAATTAAACTGTAAGTTCCCAGTCATGCATGCATCAAATAGCCAAAAAAGTTATATGTTGTATTGCTGCTTAGTTTCCACAGAAATTGATGAAGCAAATGATGTGGAAGTCTACTTGGTTGCAACATACATGCATAACTACGGCCAGCAGTGTGCAATTGAAGTCAACAATATATTCTGGATAACTATATTTATTCAAAATATAAACGAAATAGCTTGTAGACTAGGCACGATTTGCTAGTTGATACTTGGAGATTCATTTTAAATCTATCAGGGGAAGAATATATTGTTCTACATTTTCAAAGTTTAATTTTCAATGGAACCATCAAACCATTCTTTGTCAGAGTCATGTTCCATGGGAGACATGATGTAATGTCTAAGATCCAAGATCTAAGAAGATGAAAAGACATAAGAAGATGAAAACAGTTTGTTGTGCTAATTGTGGAAATAGGTTCTTCATTGCACATACTAATCTTAAGCACTCATACAAGAACACTTCCATATGGGACATTCATATATGTAAAACTCACTAAATAGGGGCTGATTCAACTTAAAACAAGCCAACAGGATTAAGTAAAAGGCTCTATGAACTTTAAAGGGACGTACATTTTCCATGTCGAACCCAGAAGGCACTAGCATGCTGAAAGGATCTTCTCTTGGGAACATGTCGATCATGCACTTCCTGCATTTCTTAAGCCACCCTTCATCATCAAATCCATCATGGAGATTCAGGAGGTCATTGAGCAATCTCATAGCAGGTGTAGATTCCCTCTTCAAAATCTCTGTCTGCATATGTTAATATTTTGAGGTTTTAGAATCAAGCATTCCCCAGGCAAAGTAATATAACTTTAACACAGATAACTAACATAAGAATTTGTTGGTTGGAATAAGAAAATGAACAGGAACTATGCTACAGAAGAAAAAGAAAATGGTAAAATTATACTATGTGCATTGATTCATGGAGAAGATCTTCAAGCATGGTTCTTACCTCTATCCTTCTGTACAACAGGTCTAGGCTTCTAATCACATCCTTTTCATCCTGGAAATGAGAACAGAATAATGCATGATTATATTAACACAGCAACAAATGCACAAAGCATAAGTTACTGCAGCCATTTGGCAGAATAAGGCAAAACTGAACAGCATAAACCATTAGGTGGAAAAAATATGATGGCATGTGCATGCTCAAAGGTTAATTCAACAATATTATCTAACATGCACATCTGTTTTTTGTCAACCCCTATTAGTAGTATCGGAAACTGGATTGTGGAGAAATAGGATTCAACTTTAGCTACCAGGGTGATCAGCCAATTTTCTGTTCTTTGAGCAGGGGCATACGATAGGCTAGAACAATAGAAGTTGCAATATGTATGTAGAGCAGCATCTATAAAACTAAATATTGGTAAGATTAGCCACTTTTGTTCAGTCTAAAATAATCATAAATAGCACTAAAATCGGACCTGTTTATCAACATTTCATGTATAAACCATTGAAACGTGTTTCAGCAACATTGTCTTTCAGCCAAGATAGTGTTCAAAAGATTCTGCATACTGATATTTTTCCATATGTCCACAAAATCATGATTGTTAAGTTCAACAAAGACTAGAAACTTCTTAGAGGGAAAGGACATAGGTCAGGTTTCAGGTTCATGTTAACAATATCATGCTATATTCAGCAGATGACTATGCCCGAACAAAGGACAGCAGTCATGCCATAACTGCAATCACCTACAGTATCAATGGTGCCAAGAACAATATTAAGAGTTTCATATCATGACAATAGAAGAACCAAGTTTTTTTATAGTGATAAAGACAATTTAAGACAAAAGAAACAGTTAAAACTGCCCACACATCTTTTCGAGCAAGATCAAGCCGATTCCAAATGACCATAAGAACAAGTTCTGTAAGTTCTCCTTTTTCAGCAGCCTCCTCAATTTTCTGCACATAAGACAAATTGATATTACTAATATACATACATAAATTTTCAGATTTCTTATGCAAATAAACAATAAGAGCTCAACTAAATATTTAAAAAAGACTGAATATCACAACCTAATCCTATATTTATGAAGACATCAGGAACACACAGACAACTATAAATCCAGAAAGTCAAATTGAGACTAGACTCAGGAAAATGTACAATGTATTGACATATCAAAATAAGTTTATTCTCAAATAAAAGCAGAACAGATGGAATGAAAATTGAAGTCAAGTTATTTGTAAATAAATTCCATGTTTAACAAGAGAATAAAGTTAATAACATGTCGATTTTTCATAAAACAATATCAAGACATGAAATTAGAAGGCGAATTACTAAAGCAGCAACAGAATATTTTTGTGGCTATTAAGAATAGCAATTGTCAAGTTAAACCTAGCAGCCTCTGTTAATATGCACAAAAGCTCTAGCACATTTTGTCATATCTTTTATGAAAGAAAATACAAGATGATCGGGTGTTTTCAATAAGGTAAGATCCATAGTGATTTTCAGTCCTTGTGCATTTTCTATAATGATTCAGACTAGCAAGATGTAAACATAAAGAACTAACTCGGAACATTGTGATTCACTTCCGAACTGTTTCCCTCAAAGCAGATAATGCTTATGCCTGCAATAATACTTAAATCAACACCCAGAATGCAAATCCCAGAAAAATTTGCCTTCAGACTTTTGGTTATATCTCTACAAGACACCCTCAAGCAACACAATTGTTTAAGATACTTCCATATGTTCTATGTTTATATGATAATCGAATATGCAAGTTACAGGATCAATCATTTTCCAACTCCAAAAAGTTAATGCAAAAATCCAAATACAGGTTGTGAACAGTAATATTAGCAAAATTCCTCTCAACAGTTGGAGTAGAATTATGAGTGGACATCTCCCTTCACCTAATTTGTCAATCAAGATTATACAAATTTAATCCAAAAAAGTACATGCAAACATTACCAGGGGAAACCAATTTGAAATATGATGTGAAACGAAATAACCAACACTGTAGTAAAACCACAATTTACTGATCAACATGTTCACGATTTAAAATCTTTCAGCAATGAGAAAAGGAGAATGTAAAGGCTTTAAAAATTGTTCTTCACAACTATGGCTTTCATAGACATTATTTCATAGAAACTTACAAGATGATAGCTTATATCTGTGAGCCAAAACCTGAAGACAATTCAGTACTAATTGCAGTGATTTAGTCACTAACATACTACAAGAAAGTCTCTTTCTAGTCAAAACTCACAGTTATTGGCATAAAAATATATGAGACCACGAAAAGAATGTTCAATAATTGCTTATACGAGGAAAATTACCTCTTCAACTTCTTCGGCTGATCTTATAAAAGATGAAACTAACTTCCTTGCTTTGCGAACTTCTTCCTCAGGGTATCCCTTTAAGCGCATGCCTATTTCCCGATATTCGTTGGTCTTTCTCTTTTCTTCTTCTTCCTCCTTCTGTCGGTAAGCATGCCACTCTTTTGTTTTTTCTCGTTGGCGTGCTTGCCACTCCTAGTGAGGACAATGTCAGTAACAAATATTGGGAATATAAATGTGAAAGGATAACTAAAATATATTTAAAAAAATTCTGACTAGCTAATCCGAAACACAGTCAAATTCAGTAAATCATAATCCATATGGTTGTAAGGAGAATAATGATAAAAAACTAATAGAAGGCCTTTTACCCATGTCAAGCTTCGCGCAATAAAAAGTCCTTGAGATTTCATTTGCCAGATTTTATTACTAGAAATCATGTTATATGAAGCAAACGTATCATCACTTCCACCAATACTAGAGAGTGGCTCAGAAAATATGGACTTTGCATTTCTACTTATCAAGGTAGAAAGTGTTGATCAATTCTCACCAGAAAAGTAGCAGCATGGGGCATGACAAGTGATGAAACCAGAAGAGGTCATTTCCATGTCCAGCATTGTGAAACAGATAAAACCTTGAAATCTCAGTTTAAAGGTGTCAAGCAAAGAAACCATATTATAAATAACGATGGATCAACACTTGACACTAACTTTAGAGAGTGACACAGGATTTCAACTTCTAGATCACTTTAGATAAAGAGTAGTACGTGTCAACCATACCAATCAGTTCCTACTGGCATAGCTGCAGCATGGGGCTTGATGTCGTTCCAAAAGTGTGCCAATTGAGAACACAACTTTGTTAGACACCCTTACCAGCTGGATAGAGACCAAGTCGACCTGTGTTAGCTAGCACAAAGAATGTGCTAGCCAATCCGAGCCTGTGTCATTCTATAATGACTGGCATGAAGGATTTTTGGGAGCAGGTTGCAAAACAGAACCCAAGCACTGGAGTAACAAGATGGAGAGAAACAAGACCTTCAGAACAGATTGTCCTCTACAGCAAAAAAATAATCCGACTAAAACAAGTAAATTCTTTATTGAAAATCCATCAAGCATGAAAAGGACCACACTATCTATGCACGGATGGTTTATTAAGATTTCAATACTTGCAGAAATGGTGGATCTTAACTTGGTCAATTTAACCAGGGCGATCATATGTTGCTAGACGGCTGATCCATAGGAAACTTTAGAAACCTATGCAATTGCTAACCAGAACAACGTACATCTATGTAGGAAGTTTTATGATTTGTAACATAACTAATATAATGATGCAAGTAGCAAAACGTTTATTATAACTATAAATTCGTACATACGCTTGCAAAGTTGATTCTTATGATGCTAAACCATTTGAGCCAACGACCTTCCAGTATTTAGTGCAAAGTCAAACACATAACATCAAAAGAAAACTCTGAGACAAGAAAATTCCTAATGAAAATTTCCAACTATCATCAAAATATTTTAGCAGCAAAAGCTCCACGCTATGCAACACCACATTAACACCATCTAACGGTTTAGCAGGTGCAATATAGAGGATATTTCTAACAAAAGAACATAACAAACAATATCATCACCAAAGGTCGCAAAGGTGAGTCAGCTTCAATCTAGTTGATGAAATGCCTGACTGAAGAAACAAGAAAATCCCAAACCAACAGCTCACCAATTGAATTTTTGTTCAATCATGAAGGAAGGGAAGAGAAATACGAGGTCAGAAGAGCACGCACATCGTCATTAAACTCCCCCGGGAGGCCAGCGTGCTCACCATCCCCCGCGCCAACCGCTTCTTCCGCGTTCTTCTGCGCAGCTGCAGGGATTAAAGAAGACAAAACACGAAAAAGTCAGTGTGAACGAAGATGACCAAGCTCGGCGCAAGGAGAAGGGGAGGAGAAGCCAAGCAATTAGATGGGTGGTCACAAGAACCTGCGAACCAAGGTGATTTGAGTCTGAGAGCGGGCCGACATGAGCTGAGACCGATCGGTCGGGCTGACGGTCTTGGCGGCGGCGGCGGGCGCAAGAGGAAGGGAACACGCGGCGCCAACACGCTGGCTTCCATCTCCCGACGGCAGCAAGACGGGAGCCGAAGCGACGGATTCTTCGCGGGAGTCGACCCGTAACCCAATTTTATATTGATACCTTTAATGCTAATTTTCTGTTTTTTTTTCTTATTGTATATATATATATATATATATATATATATATATATATAAGATAATTGCGTGATATAATGGACAATCTCGTCTCCGTCCGACATTTGCATGACAGCTGCGCAGACGGTAACGAAATCCAAGCAAATGGGATGTTCTTGTCGAAACCATCCGCTTTCTTTCCAACATCCACTGGTTTTATTCTCTTTGTTCGATAGGAACACGAGACGAATGAAGTAAATGTGACGCCTGCGCGGAGTTGTTGAAGTGTGTTATCCCACTGCAGTAACTTCTCATTTGCGATTCTTCTTTGGCCTTCCTTGCCGTGCTGCCTACTTCGGGCTGACACCTGTTTCTTACAAGCATGGCTTTGCCAGTTACCCTCCCTCGTGCAAAGACACTGGCGCTCGCAGTAGCAGCAGTTGGGTGGGCAGTAGACTCGCCACCGACCGTGACCGCCTCACTATAAAGCTCGCGGCATCGCTTCCTCCTGCTCATCCTTCATCCGGAGCCACGATGGCGGCTGCTCTTACTTCCGTCTTCGCCGCAGTCTGCGCCTTCTGCCTCCTCTCGCTGGCCTCGGCCGTGGACTTCAATTACCCGGCCGTCTTCAACTTCGGGGACTCCAACTCCGACACGGGAGACCTCGTTGCCGCCGGCATCGGGGAACCCCTCCTGCCGCCGAATGGGCAGACCTACTTCTCCAGGCCGGCCGGGAGGTTCTGCGACGGCCGCCTCATCATTGACTTCCTCAGTAACAACTGCTCTCTTTCCGCCATTCCATTTCCCTGTTCATAAGTTCGGATTAAACTTTTAATAAGTCGGCAACTTTCTATAGGCATAAATTAGGGTTTTAGTTAGATAAAGAAAAGGGATAATTAAAGGAGACATTGATAACAATGGGCTGTTAAAGTCTGATTTCTCACAAGATTAGAAGTTCTTGGTGTTCTTCATCCCTATCAAAAGTCATCAGAAGTTAGGATACATTAATTGCTTAATGAGGTCTAAGAATTCAAAGTTTGCACCAAAAATGTGGAGTCAATTCAGTCTCGTATGTGTTAATATCGTGAGCAATTTAATTGACTCTTTGGTTAGGTTTAGAAGTCCTTTTGCCTCTATTGATTGATCAGCTGAAGTGTTGAAAGACCTAACTTGTTGGGACACAGGATGAATGTTCGACCTTTCTAACTATATTTGCCATTTATAGTGCCAACCTGCAAGCTGTTTTCTTTGTACAGTCTTTTGGTGCTTGGATTTATCAAAGTCATTCTTAATTCTGCAGTGGATGCTATGGATATGCCGCTGCTTAATGCATATTTGGATTCGATTGGTGCACCAATCTTTCACAAAGGTTGCAACTTTGCTGCAGCTGGATCTACTATTCTTCCAGCAACAGCAAATTCGATCAGCCCGTTCTCTTTCGGGGTGCAGGTTGCTCAATTCTTTAAGTTCAAAGACAGAGTTCTTCAGTTACTAGCCAAAGGTACGCGGAAATGTTCTCAAATCATTACACTATATTTAACCAATGGAGTATTGGTGAATACCAGATTGAAATCTGGGAAAACATTAACTCTGATCTGAACTACAGTAGCTGTATGATCTCAGTCAATGATAAATGTGTTTTTTTTCTTGCCTTTACTATTTTGTTTGGTCAAAATCCCTTGTCTTCATGCGTTTCCTAAACACTAATGAATAATGGCAGAGGCATTTGAACTTGTTGGGATAACAGCTATTTTCTTTTACCTGTTGCAGGCAAAAAGTTCAAAAAGTACATTCCCCAAGCAGATTACTTTAGTCGAGGGCTTTACATGTTTGATATTGGCCAAAATGATCTTGCTGGTGCATTCTATTACAAAACCGAGGACCAAGTCATTGCTTCTATTCCAACAATATTGTTGGAATTTGAAAATGGATTAAAGGTGTTGTTCACTTTATGTTTATTTCAAGAAATTTTTTGCTGCCAGAGTAGCTCTTTTATTATGTGAAATAGTCTGATTTAGAAGCAGTCTTTTGAGTTTGTATCGAATTGTACACTAAACTTTGCCTCTTGTTGTCCTAATTAACACTTGAAACTATTAGATCTCTTCTATCTTGTCAATTCATCTACTTTATGCTTTTATACATCTTGAGTTCAATGTACTTGATCTGTGATGTGAATGATTTAATTTATTTAGTGGTAATGGTTTTAACCTAGCCTTCTGGTTATGCTGCCAGAAATTATATGAACAAGGTGCCAGGAGATTCTGGATTCATAATACTGGTCCACTTGGGTGCTTAGCTCAAAACATAGCCTTTTTTGCCAAGGATCCATCAAAGCTTGATGAGATCGGATGTGTAAGCTCTCACAATCAAGCTGCTAGGCTTTTCAATTTACAGCTTCATGCACTTTGCACGAAGCTGCAAGGTGTATTCGGGGATGCTTCTATAACCTACATCGATGTGTTCTCCATAAAATTCAACCTCATAGCAAACTATTCTCGTTATGGTAAGCAATCAATCATTCTTTATTTATGTTGTGTGGAAATTTATTTATGTTACTCGTGTGGAAGTTTCTTAATGATTCAAGGCATCATGTTTCTTAAATAGTTATACTTACCACTTCAGTAATGCTACACTGAGCCATCTTAAGTTCTTGTACTAAAGCAATCAATCATTCTTTATTCATGTTGTGTGGAAATATATTTATGTTACTTGTGTGGAAGTTTCTTAATGATTCAAGGCATCATGTTTCTTAAATAGTTATACTTACCTCTTCCCCATCTTAAGTTCTTGTACTAAAGCAATCAATCATTCTTTATTTATGTTGTGTGAAAATGTATATATGTTACTTGTGTGGAATTTTCTTAGTGATTCAAGGCATCATGTTTCTTAAATAGTTATACTTACATCTTCAATAATGCTGCACTGAGCCATCTCAAGTTCTTGTACTATTAAGAGGAGAAGCGTGTGTTTTTGTTATGGAATCCTGGGAAAATATGATCGCCAGCCATAAAACTGTAAGCTTCTCTATAGAGCAAAGTGGACAAGTTCAAAAGCAACAATCACTGATTGGTAGCTGCATTCTGGTTTACCCTATCATGTAACTAGTTACAGTTCCTTGAACAATCTTGTGTTCGTTGCTGTACTTTGTGTGTATGCATGCTCCAGTTCTATCAGAAGCATTTGTAGATTTAAGAAAAGAACCTAATTTGCTTCACAATGTTTTTTCAGGTTTTGAGAATCCAATAACTGCATGCTGTGGGTATGGTGGACTGCCTTTAAACTATGATAGTCGAATCTCTTGCGGACAAACAAAGGTTCTGGACGGAGGCTCGGTGACGGCTAAAGCATGCGATGACACCGCGGAATATGTTAATTGGGATGGCATACACTATACGGAGGCTGCGAATCATCATGTATCATCTCAAATACTCACTGGGAAATTTGCCGACCCACCATTCGCAGACAAGATGCCATTTGCTCTGAAACTAAAGTTTTAGACGAATCCTTAGAGTTATTTGTGTCGACTAATGATCTAACATATGTTCATATTGAAGGAATTGCATGTCAACCTAATGAAAATCTATGCAAGTTCTGTTGTTATATGCTACAAGAACTGTATGAAATGCCATGTTTGAATCCTTTCAGATTACCAAGGGTCAGCAGTCAGTTTCCTATATTGTAAGTGGTAATTGTCATTTCTTTAGTTTACATGTTGAAGCTTGTTGTAATATTCCTACTGAAGAGTTAATAAGAAAAATATGTATTCCATTAAAGAGAGTTTGCACGAGCATGTATGATATCGCTTTAATCTCCAAGATTTTGAGAGCATTAAGGAGCGATGGAGAGGTAATAATTTTTACATATATCAAACTACTTCTGGCTGACACAGCTATATATTTTTAGCATCAACTCAGACGGAGACAAGCTATGGTGAAAAGAAGCAACATCTCTAGTGCTGGGGTAGGTCATAAGCTGTCATGAAATAAGACCATTGCAATTCACCTCATATGATGGTTCTGAAATCATAGTGTTGTGATAAGTTTGTAGAACCAACTCACCACCATGCACATGCCCATGCCATTCATCTGATCAAGCAAGCATGCAATAATACCACATCATAATAGCTCCTGATTCTTAGTCTTGGAACCTGTGGTTTTAAGTTTCCATCACAAGGCTGAAAGCAATTCAGAACCAATGTCAGAACCTGATTAAAGGCTTCTCAGTTTGTGGTTTCCTTTGTTTATTACAGCTTAAACCTAGTGTATCACTTTTCTTTACAGTATGAAGGAAGAACTAACATCTTCCATTAACATCCGGGTGTAGTAGGTAATTGTCTTTATTTACTACTCATAGCTTTTCGACCTTAAAAATTGGAGATTTTACGAGGTCGCTCCAACTGCACCATTCTACACTGATGATGCTTCCTAATTTGATCTGTATGATCCTGTCGAAGTCATTATGGTTCTGAGGTTAAGGCTGCTTACTGGAGATTTTAATCAGAAACTTCCATGACACAATATGGCATCCATAGACTAGTCTCCCAACACTTAAGGTAGTCAAAGTGCAGATGCATTAGAAAAATGTCCTAATAAATATATGCTTAGGCACACCGCTACACTAATCTGCAAGCATTTTAGGTTATGGATGACATAAAGAATTTTTGCTATACATGACCTATTCCATGATGATTATTTAAAAGCTAAACATATGCTTAAACAACAACCATAATAATGCTTTCAGAATACATGAGCCTCATCTTAAGGAACATGAATAGCTACAACTTTGTGGCAACCGTTCAGAGATTTACTACAATCAACAGAAAGTCGGAACATCTTTGAATACAAGTGGTCATAACATGCTCAAGAACACATACATTAACTAAAACAAACTAATGCTCTGGCAAAAGTCCAAATTTGTCTAAATGAATGTACAACAAAAAAGAAATAGCACACTGAAACATCAATAACTAGTTCAATCTTTAACTGGCAACCATGTAAGTGATAGGAATAGTATGGGAATCACAATTTGAAGAAAATATTTCATTTTTTTATTTGAAGAATGCAAGATAAGAAAATATAATTCAAGGCCAAGGATGCCACAACCAACTGCTCCAAATTTGAATATGCAAATAGATTATTAGATAACAAGTAGTATCTCAATATATTAGAAAACTTATCACATTAAAATCCACAACATGAGAGGAGAAATATTACTAGCCAAACAGCAAACCAAGCATAATAAATGCAAAGAACAAACAATTACGAGAAGTTCTTAGCATTCCAATACCCTTCAATCAATGCTTGGTAGAATCATCATCATCTTCGATATCCCAACTCAGATCCTCATCATCCTCGACAACATTTAGCCTCTTGTGCAAATCCACCCTAAGAGGACTCCCGCTCGTGTCACCAGATTTCTTCTCATTGTGTTCACCAAGATCCTCGATCTCATCCCACTCAAAATCATCTTCCTCCTGCACCGAAGTTTGGCTTGAGACAATGGAAGTGCCACTGTCCTCGCATGTCCCTGCGGCATCCGTCTTCCCTTCTGGCACTGTAGTCTCATTCGTCTTGTCGTCCGGTTTCGACTTCATCCCCTCAGTAGTTAATTCAGAGTTTTCAGCCTTTCCTGCACTCGAAGTCACTTCCTCATCATCTTTTTCTTTTGAAGCTTCCAAGTTCTCAACATGCGGGGATTCAACATGTTTGGGCAGCTCCATGGGCTCAGGACTCATGTCTTCTTTTTGCACCACTGTGTTAATCTCATCCATTTTTTCTTCTTTTTCCACCTCTGTTTCTTTGTTATCCCTCAACTTTTCACCTCTCTTGTCATCCTTCTTCACTTCTTCGTCTGCATCATCATCTACCTCCCAGCTCAAATCCTCCTCCTCTTCCCCCGAAATCACCCTTTTCACAAGCTTTGCCCTTGCATCCTCTGCTTGCTTAAGCTTGTGAATACGGTAGTAGTACCGGAACCAGAATGCCTCGTAATCCACCAATCGAGGCACAAGCTTTTGAAGAAACCCCTCCAAAGCCCCATTCTCATAGCACAGTTTATCGATCTCCTCCTCTTTCTCAGCCAAATCAAACCCTGATCTCCAGTTATTGAAATCCTGGGCATCCTCCGGCTCCTCAGAGAACGTATTCACGTCGGACTGGATCGCCAGCACCTGCGCCTCGAATCTGCTGTACCTCTTCGAAGAAGGAGTAGCGCTCTGCGAACCATGGTCAGTTGGGTACTGATCGGTGCCACCGGCCTCGGCCTCCATCAAGAGGATCGCTTCCTTGCCCTGGGATAGGATCTCAGCTGTTCCCCGCCACACGGAGCCGCCGAAGTCGTCGAAGGCGTGGCCGACGGACTCGAGGGATTCCTGGGCAGCGGAGGCGCTGGCCTCGAGGGAGCCCGGGAGGTCGAGGACAGCACGGGCGGCGGCCTCCCGGATCGACGCCGTCTCCTTCTTGAGGCCGGACCCGAACTCCTCGAGATCCCGGCGGTAGGTTTGGATCACCGACTCGGACTTGGTGGCGAAGGTCTTCATGAGCCCTCTCCAACCACTGCCACCGCCTGCTCCGCGGGCGCCATCGCCTTGCTCATCGGCCTCCGGGGAGCGGTGGGGGGACTCCGGCTGAGATTGATGCTGATCCCGTGGGGAGACCGGGTCGGCGGAGAAGACGGATTTGAAGAAATCCATGGCGAGAGACCTCGAGGTCGGGTTGGCAGAGTTGGGGCGACGAAGGATCTACTTTCGTGTTCCCCAAAATGCTGCTCGTGCGTGCAGATTCTACGCCTGCGCGATGCGTGCTGAGATGGCACGTTCAATTATCGCAGCTCATGTCAATTTTGTGGGTCCCAAATTTCCAGGCGATAAATCCTCTCCGAAACGGTGTAGTTCATGGACGCCACTCTCGTAGTGCCTTTATTTTTTCTCCCTCCTTGGAGATTGATTTGTGCCTTGGATTCATCAACTTTGTGTTTGAAGTGCATGTAACTTTGTTATGGTCATTAAATTTATATCCATTAGAGATTAATTTAGATAAGAAACATGATTTTACAGTAATTTGTTGAGGAGAGTATAAAGATAGAAGAGCCCTTCAGGTAAAGCAGTTTACTCGTTTGATAGGCAGAAGGTAGAAAATAGCCAAGCCATGCATGCAAGCTGATCTTTGTCTGTTAGAATCATCCTGTCAAGAAAGCTCAATTAGGTCTAAAACGGAAAGTAAACAAAACTATGTCACGCAATCAATATCTGCAAGCAACCTCCTGCTAACAAGGCAATTAAGCACCATTCATTTGCAACGAAATGTTTAACCATTAATTCAGAATGAAACAAGTGAATGTTCTGTTTTCGATGACAGGTAAAATAAGGCTGCATTTGCAGTTCAGTTTCGTGTGCATATGATTTCCCTCCCGCAACAGTGGGAATGCAAAGCAAAAAAAAAAAAAAATATCGCAGGCATGTCTGAGAGAATGCAAAACAATCTGGACCTTGACATAGATCAATGCATGCTTGTTTAACATCAATTTCATCAAATCTATAGCAAAATTGTCGGGCTATACTGGAAATGGCAGAGCAACACCCTCATAACTCATCAAATGTGTCTGCGCCTCTTGATCAGTAATCAAAGTGAACATCCTGTGGCTGTACCATATTAATTAGAAAAACTAGTTACAAAAGCTTCTTGTTCATGCTAGCTGCCACCTGCTTTTGCCGCCTTCTCCATGATGGCATTCGACCTGGAAATGCCCACCTTAGCAATCTCTCCCAACCAAAACAACCCAGGAACATGAGGGTAGCCCATAGCATCAGCTTCCCCCTCATCCCCTCAGGTAACGGCTCTAGTTGTAACCAGTCATTTAGATCCCTAAACAAATCTGAGGTGATTACTGTGAAGAAACCGACTGCAGCAAATAATGCATATTTGAAAGGCTTGTTCTCAGGTATGCTCTGGTTAAATGGATGGCCCATGTAGTTAACAGCAAAGGTTGCAACCTGGATCATCATGTTCACCATGTACGATACAGTATTCACTAGGTTCGGGTGGAAGTCGGAGTCTGGTTCGATACATTCCTCTGGCATGAACTTTGAGGCTTCATTGACAGATGTAATCAGAAAGAACAAGTGCATGGCAAATTGACCGATGAGGGAAAGAAAGACATAGGCGCAGAAAATGTTGGGATGAGGTCGAGCACTGGAGAGTGTCTGCAAAGGACGAGCATGGGAGATGAAAAGGAAGAAAGCAGCTGTGAATATCCCACTGATGGTAGCCTGAACATCTCCAAGCTTCACACCGTCCAGGTACATGACACTCAGCACATAAGCAGTTGCTAAGCAGTTCAGACCAAGAATCTTGAACATTTGGAGCGTAGTCACAAGGGTACTCCGACCTTGACGAATGATATCAAGAGTGGGGGCCACAGAGGCATGCTTTGCTGTGAAAGGTGAGGCCATTGAGGCATCACCAAGTTTGACAACCATTGGAGCGCGACCATCACCCTCTGCATTCATTTCATCTATCATCTTTTGCACTCTTTGACGCTGTTTCTCAGCCGCTGTGAGATGACGGTTGCTTGTTGCTGTAATACTTTTGGCAGGTTCAGCGGAATGAGATGACTCAGCTGTTGCCTTTGGCTTTTTAGTTTTTCCTGCTTTATTTTCAGGTTTTGATGGTTGCTTCTGTGATGATGCATCACCTGATTGAGCTGGTGGTACAGCATTCAATAAAGCAATACCTACATGTGCCTGAACATCAGAAAAAAATTAAATGGTGTTTAGGCTAAAAAGAGAAGAATGGAATTAGGAGACATCAATCTAGGTTTCGTAAAACTTAAAAGCATAGCTTATACTGTAATGATGACAGCAAATGTTTCATAAATTAATAGTTCAATTTTTCCGTGGCCCATTTCACAGAGAGAACAAAACCAGCTTTGCACATTATAAACAAATAGCCAGGGTTTTTTTTTATAATAATCCTGAAGTTCGAACTGGACCCAAACCGCCCAAAATGGGCTGGTCTGCAGCCTGGGTCTCCATCGAACTGGTATTTACTATTTACTACCTGGTTCAGTCAATGCAAGCAGGTTTTCAAACCCCAATTGTAACATTATTTCTCAAACTGCTAATGTTTCTTGTACTGCGTTTTGGTTCACATCTGTCAGATGAGTTTTACATTCTCTAAATTTAGTTGTCTTTGATGCTTAAGTGTATAACAATGTGGTTAGATGACAATGAGACACCTGATTCATTTTTCCTTAATGATGTGCCAACGATCTCTCTACAACCCCATGTCTTTGCCTTCTTGCTGGCCACTACCGGCCTGCCCACCCATAACCTCCTCATTCTCCACTGCCTCCTCTTCCTTCTCCTCTCCTCCCCCATCCTTCTTGAAACCACAGCTTGTACCAGCATACTGAGTGCCAGTATTCTGGTACAAGTAAGACCTGCATCTTGGTTCAACTAGGGACTACATACTGAGTGCCAGTTTCATATTTAACAAAATGGAATGGAAAAAGGCATCTTACCTGCTTCAGTGCTCCGACATCATTGGTTCCATCTCCACACATCAGTGTCATCCTACCAACTGCTTTAAAAGTATTCAAAATAAGTTCTTTCTGTTCAGGAGCAACCCGTGAGAAAACCTGAAATTATAGCAGTGGCATCAGCTGCAAAAAAAAAGACGCATATATGGTAAGTTGGCATGAAAACTGTGATGACATTACTAACCTTCACATAAGGTATAACTTTAAAAACAGCCCCAGTTCTCTGCAGCATTTCAAAGCAATCCCCACTTATGCAAAGATCATGTGTATCTGACAGCGCTTCTACCTCTTTCTCACTGTAACAACCACAAACTCAAGATTTATTTATCTCAAGAAAATCCAAATGAGATGTATAAAGATCATAGATTGATTTCTTTAAAGCAAGTATCACTGACAAGATATTGTGTATAGAAACAAGATATTAAAGCAAAATTTATATGATAAGGTAATCCTTTGCTAAAGACTGAACAAAATTTTACTTGTGATACCTAAAAAAGTGCAAGTAGCTCAGACTCAATACTTGACCAAATTTTTTACCTGTAGGCAAACATCTCAGTTTCATCAGGTGACACCCACTCAAAGCTAGTGCCACACTTTGTTCGGGCCAAAATTAATGCAGGCCTAAAGATAATATGAACTTGGCTGGCCACGTGGCAAGCTGTCAGAGCTTGATCACCAGTAATCATCACCTGACACAAATATATCTGTTAGCATATACAACATCAAATTTTTAATACAAAGATTTTGAATATTTCTTTTCCAATTCTACTAGATGAATGATCCAGAATGATGCAAGAGTTATGATAAAAATAAAGTTTGAATCAACATTGTGTTGTATTTATCTAGTTGTAAAGCTAGTCATGTTCAGGTGTAGATCCATTTTGGAGTCAAATTACAATAAGTTCTAATAGTTCTAAAATTCAGATCAGATTCACAAAGTCCTGACTTAAAAAAGGTATAGTCCTAATTATAACAGGAAATGCCATTACGGCTTGTTAGTAGGAAATGATAGCTCGTTTCCACCTAATATTGGTGGAGGTAACTGCTACATACCAAACAAGTTACAGTATGGTCTAGATTTCATTTATGGGTAAGATTCAGAACCTCCATTTAGAGAGACTTAGACTCCAGTTTCTTCTCTAAAATAGATGGATGGCATGGCATTAAAGTAGCTAACATATAGTCTCAAGAGTCCTATTAAGACTCAAACAAGTGGCATGGGCTATTTATGCAAAGGGAAAGCCAGTTCTGTAGATGTCTTAAACTCTTAATCAGACAGGAAGGTAGAACACAGCTAATATTTAATAGAGGTAAATTTATAAGTCCAAGAATAAGTAAAACTCTAGAAAGGATGGGTAGCAGGGTAGGTTAATTATTCCTTTATATTATTTCTTCTTTCAGTGGTCTGTGGTTCTCCTGTAAGTTGTACTGCTGAGTCTAAAAATATTTACAGGTATCCGCATTAGAGAAAGACGATGATTGTGTAATTTACTTATAAAGTTATAATGAAAATGAAGTTGTTTCCCTGGCCAATTGGCCTGCAGATATCTTTTCTTCTTTGTCAAGATTGTTTCTACTTCTATTCCCACCATGACTTTCTACCATTCCATTCCACCAAGCCTTGAAGAAGACTATTGTTACCATGATGACAAATCAAAGTAGAAAGTTGAGATACTAAGATAAAAAGCCCACCACCATATGCAAAGGACTCTTGCTCCTATAAGAGATACAGTCCTTTTCTTGCATCAATTGTTATAGCAAACACTTAAGGAGTACCCAAATGCTGACAAAACATTCTGGAGTATGATCAAAATCAACAACTATCATACAATAAGCAAGGATTGGGAAAACAAGAGGAACACTTCTTGCTTCCCTTTCTCTTGCTCCTAGTTTTTCTCTCTATAATGCACTAGAACATATTCTTGTTCATCGCAAATGTTCTTTAATCATTAGATGTCAATTTAATTTCCTAATTAAGTCTTGAGCATGGTTTTCATTATTTCCTTTCTCCATTTTGTCCTCTTGTGCACTGTAGGTGCCATCCTCCTTTGAAATAGTAAATACTGACAAAGAGAAACAAAGTCCACTAATTTCTGATAGCTACAGGGATAGAACAGAATCGACAACAGGAAATCATCTAAGAGCTTTCCGTTTTTCATCCTCTCTCTAAGAAATGGGTTTTAACCAGTATGACACATTTTAACTAATCACAAACATCTATAGTATAGTAGATGTTAATTCACATTCTCTATACTGATTTGACGTCAATAAACTTCACAGGAAGTTGAAAGAAAAAAGTCAGATAGAAAAGCTAAAATACAACAAGATATAGCTACTCTATTTACATTCATAATGGATGAACTCAATTCAACTTACAACTCACAGAGTTCCAAGGTACAGTAAAAGATAAACTCCCAACTATCTGGAGTTGACTACATGTTTTTTTGCCACCATTGAGATGATTTATGTTTCGATTAGAGGCAAAAAAAAAAGATTCAATAGTGTAATAATAAATAAATCAGAAGATTTGAGCTTATCAAGCCAGGCAATGCATGACATACCAAATCATGTGATGAACCTTTCAGTTCATATAAAACAGTGGCAGAGTCAGAACGAATTGGACAACTGAAAACCTGTAGATAGACAATTCCTGTTAAGCATCAAGACCAAACCACAAGTAATTTGAACGGCATTATGATCATCATCAGTACTTCAAAAAATTGTCTTAAGGGCAGAGTACAAGAAATGGAAACATAAATGGCAAGTCTGTAAGCTTCATTACCGCAAAACCAGCAAAAGTCAAACCATTCTCCACCACATCTCTTTCGAGGTTTCTAGCTTCACTTACCTGTCATGTCAATATAAGATGTCATAAGATTTGACAATCTTTTAACAAAACAGTGCTTTGTACTAAAAAAAATCTAATATTTATGTTGGTCACTACACTATATAACTGGACAGTAATCGCATCCAATTTATCAAAAAGAATGATTCCGTATTATCCAAATAATATATAAAAGGTTATATACCAAAAAAGCAGAATGACAAATAAATCCAAATAGTTCAAGTGGATTGTTGGTGTAGTTCTAATAATGTGTTCTACTCAACCACTCTAGGAGATAATTCTCAGGAGAAAATTATATATTATGAATCATAACTATGGGTTTCTGTCATAGTAATATTGCTTGTGTCAAGGAAACAATCTATCAGCTCGCAGAAGTAAGGCTGCACACATTGACACTTGTCAGACCTAGCATTGGCAGGAACCTTATACATTTGCTGCCGTATAGGTAATGGGATTAGGACTGATAAAGAATTCATTGTCCAAATTTAAACCCTAAAATTTTAGGATACTTTAACTGTTTAACATTCATCAATTCACTTGGATAATGCAGGGTGATTAAAACATGATCTAAGAACTTATTTCACTGCATATGTTGCACAATGTCACTACCCTCGGATTTTCTCCATAATTCCATTTTGTGATACATATTTATTTCATTAGGTGTAAATCAAATATGGTAAGGATACTTTGGAGAGACAAGCAAACTACAAGACACGAACCTTTATTTATAAATAGGCCATTTACGCCTATTTATAAGTCTATTTGTAATTCACATTGTCTATGAAGTGTTTCTTGAAATGTTTACTTGTGGATCCCGAGTGAGGCGCTTTCTCTAACCCGTTTTCTCTTTTGTAGGACCTAAGGGACCATGAGAGGTTTCGGGGAGGCTGACCTTTGCGGACGGACACGTAAGGGTGCCGCACGACTTTGGCAAATCAGCTAAGTCCGTGACAGCTCGTTCTTTGAACTAATCAACTTTCTCTTTTACAGGTCCTTCGGAACCTGCGAGAGGTTGCAAGTGGGCTGATCTTTGCGGACACATAGGCGCGACTTAGGCAACGCAAGCTAAGTTCGCGTCTTTGCCGCAAGGGTGCCTCACGACTTAGGCAATTCCAGCTAAGCCCACATCTTCATTCTTTTTGCTGCCTTCTCCAAGTAAAATCGCGCAATATCTGCATTTCGGTGCCACTCCTTTGCAAAGTGGTAGGCTAACAGACTACTCCTAGTATACCCGATTATCATGGTGTGAGGAGTTGATGGTTGTTGCCCTGTAATGATCTCGAAGGGGCTCTTGTTGGACGCAGAGCTCCGTTGAAAGTTGTAGGAGAATTCGGCAATGTCTAACAACTTCACCCAATCTCGTTAGTTGGCACTCACGTAGTGCCGAAGATATTGCTATAGGAGCGAGTTTATCCTTTCAGTCTGGCCATCCATCTGGGGGTGGAGGCTTATGAAGAAGTATAACTTTGACCCCAACAATTTGAATAGCTCGGTCCAGAATCGTCCCAGGAGCCGAGCGTCTCGATCACTGATGATATTATGCGGGTCTCCCCAATACTTCACCACATCCTTCATCATCAGCTTGGTCGCCTCCTCTACTGAACAGTGTAGGGGAGCAGCAATGAAAGTTGCTCTACTTTGAAAATCGATCGACCACCACGAGTATCGATCCGAGTCTCCCTACTGTCGGCAAGCTTGATATGAAGTCCAAGGAAATGCTCTCCCACGACCTTTTTTGTACGGGCAACGGCTCCAAAAGTCCCACCGACTTCCGCTGCTCCACCTTGTCTTGTTGGCAAGTAAGGCACGTTCGAACATATTCCTCCACATCAGTCCCCATCTTCGGCCAGTAGAAGGCCCTCTCCACAAGAGCCAAGGTTCTGTGAATGCCTGGGTGTCCCACTCGAAGGGAATCGTGACACTCTCTTAAGAGTTCATGCCTCAGATTGTCCACTCGAGGAACATAAACCCTATTCCCTTTAGTGTAAACGAACCCTATTCCCTTTAGTGTAAACGAGTCTCTCCTGGACCCAAAACCGTCGTACCTTGCCTTCTTTAATGAGTTGCATCAGGGTTACTGCCTGAGGATCATTGTACAGACCATCCTTGATCCTGGAAAGAAAGTTGGAGTGCAACTGACTTGCTTGGCCTCTGCCCTTCAATTATACGACATTCACACGCTCCACTTTCCGACTCAATGCATCGACCATGACATTTGCCTTTCTGGGTTTATACTCCATTACCATATCAAACTCAGCCAACCATATCATGAAAAAATGTACTGTCACAACCCCATGCCGCTGGACAGCACAAATAGTCGAAGATGTTTGTTTTGTGACAAAAACCTAGTTTCAAGCAATGATGTACCATTAAGGTTTACAGGAAAAAAATACCAACCATTGATGACAAGACTAACCCCATGTTCTTTTTCTGATTCTTATGGATTCATACCCACTAAATTCACACTAGCAATTTAGTACACAATGTTCATGTGGCACTACCATTACTTGTAGTTTTTGCTATATGAGTTCCTTCCAACGAAGAATCTAATCCAACAACTAATCCACATGACTCTATGTTTCACATGGGCCTTTACCCTTATATAATATGTTAGCACACAATATTATCACATTAGCCTGTGCTTTCAGGATAAATCATGCCAAGTTTTGATATTGACTATGCTAGAAGCCTGCACAAGTTTCATAACATATAGGTAGTAGACCATCAAGCACATGGCAATGGTTCATTCAATCAAGTTTTATTTATAGTGAAGAAATTGCAAGGGATTTCATGCCTTGGACATGACAACCCCATAAGTTAATACCCTTGTCAAGGCATATTAGCACTTATTTGATTCAGTTTCCCATCTTGTGGCAAAAGATATAAATATAATAATTGTATATTATTTAACAACCTCAGAGTAGCAAAGATAACCAATAATAAGGAAATTGTAAAGAAAAATATAATAGTGATCAGTACAATAACTCAAAAAGAGTCATTATATATGATGATTTTTTTGACAACCAATATATGCCTAAATATCTCAACAGTTTACATCTTAAGATAAAAAAACACATCTCTTAGATGCAATTATTATCTCACAAGTAACAGAGAATATACAACAACATAATTAAGCTTACAGTCATTTCTGGAAGCGTCTTGTATGCCAGAGCTAGAACCCGCGACCCCTGCCGTGTATACTTCTTGTATGTCTTGACATAAGTTGCAGGAACATCGATTAGCCTATCTTGAATAGTCTCTGGTGCACCCTGTCATTAACAATTAGCCCCTGCTTCAAGATTCTAACAGAGTTTCGGCTAATAACAGAAGTTGTAATAACATCTGCCTAACACAAAGTGAATAGACACTAATTAAGTAGCGAATCACATACAATTAAGTGACAGATGATGAAGGGAGAGAAGACACTAGTAAGTGATCTTTCGACTACAGTTAATCATCATAATCAGATTGTTCTTTCCATAGAAAAAAGATTTTCAGGCAACCATGTGAAAACTCATTCAGCTTCTACAGTCTTCAGATACAAGCAACGAAATATTATATGATTTTGAACTAAATAATTCCTAAGGACAAGTGGGAAAAAATAACTCAAATTTACAGAACAAGAAATCATTTATGAGGTATGGACATGAAGTAAAAGCATCCAGCTTCATCAAAACCTTTGACCACGTACACATTAGTGAAACAAATATACATAGGCACTAACAAAGTCATCATAAATTGATCCAAAAGGAAAAGAACATAAGAAATTATTTTAAAGTAGTACCAACCTTCACAAATGCAAAAAACTGTTCTTGAATACAAACAATAACACCCATTCTTTTCAAGTGAGAGGCAAAATGGTGCCTCTGTACAATCTGCACAGGATGACCACCAGACCTGGAATTCAAGTGAAGACAAAATATTAAATTGACACATCATCCCCAAAAAAACTTTTAAGATTCAAGTCAAACTGTAATATAGTTTAATGGCACAGGATCCTATAGCTGGAATTAGCAAAATTTCCAGTGCCGTCGATAACATGTCATTTTGAAAATGCCGTCACAAAATGAAACACACACTATATGCAACAACACTATGTAATGCTTCCACTTACTGCCTCGTCTAGTAAACTATTTGCTTGGAAAGCAGGGGTGTAAGCACAAAACCAAATAATGCTAGCCCCCTTTCCATCAAGAAGTGGTTGCAAATAGAGCATGAGTGCTGAAACTGTTAAGGTGAAGCACAAAAGAGCAAAAAGAGACTGCAAGAGTGGCAATACATATTAAACAGGAAATGTCTCTATTGGTATATTTTGGTACGTTAAAATTCATAACCAGGTAAGGAGATCTCTACTGTAGTTGTAGCATAAAAAGGATGCAGAAAAGGGAAGACATATTTGGTGAATCAAAGTGAGAAATATCGTTACATGGAGATCATGTATTTCAAGCCAATTGCCTTGTTAAGATGCAGCAACTGGCACGAAAGAATAGGCTGCAAACAACCTAGGAAAAACAGAGTTTAGGCTCAGATAAGTAACATTGAATCAAGCTGTAGCAGATGCATTGTAGGTTGGCAGTTTTCAATCTGACAATAGAATTCTCTATCTGAAATTAGAATAATACTTGTGCAGCCAAGCTCATGTCACCAGTGACTGAGACCTCAGATATAGCTCCTAAATTTCAAAATAACCAACCATAATGAGATACATTCATGGATTGTTCAAGTACAGATTGTCCATCCAATATATGCTCAAGTTCTGTGTATATATTGGTAATTATTATGCAGCAAGCAGAAAAAAAAGCCCTTAACAGACTTTTGACAGTAATCTTCCCACCAAAGAATTATTAATGTTTCCATATGCATCAGTCAGACCTGGACAGCTGTCAGGATCTCATCCCTATCCAAAGGTGTGCAGACACACACTTACTGACCAATACCTACCCATTGTCCCAAGGACCAATACACAAGATGGCAATCATTGGTATATGTTCATTATCAACTGATTTGTATCTTTCCTCACAAAAAGATTTGATATGACTACTTGGTAGCACACTATACTGTCTGTCTAGACTCTGGAAATCACGATATAGCTCCGAAGGAAAATTACCCACCAAGCTCCTAGGGAAAATGACCAAACCACATCTCTAGTATCATGATAGAAGTCATCTCTAGTATAAGCCCTTATCCAACTCACATCGAACCAAAAAGACCAAACCAATTGATTTAATTGTCAATTACCTGGATATCATGAAAGAAGTGTTTTAGATTAGCCAGCTTATTTAAAAAGAAATGTCCTGAAAGAATTGAAAATTAAAAATAAAATAACTGAGGTCCAATGTCACTGGATATGTCCTCCAATCAGATCAACTACCTTTTCATGAAATTCAAAGTAAAACTAATAAATTAATGCAGAGTTCCAGCGTATAGAAACCTGCTTGAACCAAATATAGGCTTTTAGTTCAGTCCTAACCTCAGACCAAAAACCATCTAAGTACTCCCACATGTAGCAAACAGCTGAATGTAAAAAACACAAGGCTTTTTCTATAAGTTGTTTGAATAAGTAATTAGTTTTATCATCCTCCCACATTATAATTTTTTATATAAATGAAGCTTACTTTTTGGGGATGGCCTTCTCATCAGATGTGTATATCCAATCTATTCCTCTTAGTGCAGCCTTTTCAAGAGGATCGCCAACCTGCAAACCATGTTTTAAGCATAAATCAAGATTATAGGTAATACTCGATGATAATTTATCAGTACACAGGATCATAATTTTGCTGGACTCTAGCTTTCACTCCAAACTTACTAGTTTATTCTCTACAAAGACCAAAGCATGACAGGCAGCCAAAACTTGTGCAGTACGCTCAGGCAACTTAGCCATATCAGTCTCCAAATTTTCAGTATCATCCAAACCAACTACACCTTGGAATTCCTGGAACTCGATCAAAGTATTTCAAAATCAGATGATAACAGCTTAAATAAGACATACTATTCATTTGGCATACCATGTCATCTGACGTAAGAGTTCCCGTCTTGTCAAAACAGCATATGTCAACCTACAGCAATTTTCAGTTTGTTAACAAAGCAATCATTGAAAGAATACCATTGGCATGCAAGAAATTGTGTAAGGTACTCATTTTGACCTTCCCAGCAAATGGAATCCTGAATGGCTCTGTACAAAAAATACCACGCTTTGCTAGTGCAATCAAAGAAGTATTAACAGCTATAGATAGCTCCATCGGTAGTTCAGGGGGTATCACAGAAGTGATTATTAACGAACAACTCAAGAAAAGTTTGTACTTGCTCCTTGTTGGATCCTCTAATCCCTAAATGCAGAAGTTCCTTTGTTAGACAAATGCTAATGAAGCATCACAAATAAGGAACAACAATAGGTTTTACAATTGTAAAAAGAGAAACTAAACTAACTTCAGTTCCATTGCACGAAGAACTAGGTAACTAAAAGCTTATGGTACCTTCTTAAGAACATAGCCCGCAGCAATGATTGCAAAAAAAACTAGAAATAGAATAAAGAGGCCACTTTCCCAGCTATTTGCAGTTACCTGAAACACCAATTTTGAAAAAAGAATATCCTTAGACTAAACATGCATAGTCCACTTATAACCCATGGCAGATTCTTAACTGAGAATCAGAAGTTACCCTCTCAGTGGAAAATAAAATTGTTCGCATCAATTTGCCCTGGCTTGTCTCAAATCCTGTTCGCAGCACAACAGCCAGGCATCCCCCATCAGGTGTTCTAAGATGAAAACTCTAAAATGCAAAGAAAAGGGCAAAGAATTCTAATCAAGAAAAATAAAGTGATAAAATTTCTCACTGAAAGCAAAGATAATTGCATTGTAACCAATACATACTTTATCTGGAGTATGTTGCAGTATCTTCGTTCCACCAAAGAGGATATGATTTTTGTCTCTTTTAATAGACAATTTATCCTCAAGACCTCGACCAGCAATTGAAACCTAGAAACAAATTTGAAATTCAAAGAACAAGTAGTCAAAACATGAAAAACTCAGCCTGCAGAATAGCAAATAGACCTCGTAATAGCATACAATCTTCTCCATTGTGATCATCCACGAACATTAAACATGCACAAGTTGTTGCCAAGTCAAAACAAATACACTATTATATAAATTTGACCAAATTAACAGATGAAAAAATAAGTTTAATTTCAGTGTGAAGCCTTCACCGACCATTTAATTCTCTCTTTGTGACAGACACATACACCTGTAAATTCCACTGAGTGCCAGAGTGCACAACAGCATCCCAGAAGGAATATCCTAGAGTAGGTTAAACAATAAGTTTTAGAGACTGTAGAATTACTTCTGAGTTTCACTAAATAATCTAGGCAAGAAAAACTTGGGCACTTGCTTGTGGAAGAAGAAACTGCGACAAGTATTTGTAAATATGTGGTGGATCCAAAAAATTTAATCTAATTTATCATCATAAGAAAAAAGAAGCTATGAACAGCGAAAAGAGAAGTTGCTGCATTAACTGAATCATGTTTGTTTCGTAATTATCCTAAGACAGCCTTAACTAGATCTAATGGATTTCTCTCAAGTTTCAGTCATAAGATTTTTGTTTCCACCTCAATGCAATATGCCCTATATCCCTATACATTTTCCAAGTTTAGGAGAGTAAACCTTGAAATGAAAAATGCTGCTCGGTTTTCTCAAAGTATAATTCCAAGTTAACTAAGATCACCATCTATTGATTCAGAAGCACTGATAGACACATTTAACTTAATAACAAGTTCATAGATCATTATTTAGATTTCCATAGTCCTTTGAAAAAGTAAGAATCTCGATATCAATATATTTCTTTCCTGCCGAAAAGCACTCATGACAGCATAATCATTCATCAATACACAAAATAATATTACTTAGAGGAATTCCTAAATACAAAAAGAGTGTATATCCTATAAATACAATATTCATGTAATGTAACAATTAAAGGACAAATTTGTTATGCGTTCTTCCATCAAGTTACCCAAGGGTTTCTGCCTAACATCAATTACACCAGTTGTTTATCATATGAACACGATATAACAAATGGTAACAACCCTTGGTACTCCACAAGTGGTGTATCATGCCACTTAAAATTGTGAAAGTTGACAAAGGACGCTTGGAGATTATTGTCAAAAGGCACTCTTGTAGAAGTAATGAACAAAATCCTAAACTATCTCGATAAGGAAAAAAATAAGAATATAATTTAATGGTCACCACAATACACCGTTGTAGCTCGTTAAAGGATTCTTTCGGAATTTAAAAAATTACATTAGCATCCTGCTAATGCTACCTTGAAATAGCATCAACATTTGAGTATTTGCCAAATACGATTTGAAAAAAAAAATTATCAAATATCAATTCTCATTTAAAATATGCATTGGGGCCTCAATACATATTTCAAATGTGTTCCCAAATGCACCCAGACTAGTAGCCAACACGTTTCCAAGTTATCTTGTATAATTTGACATTTACATTGTACTGAAGATTGAACTTTATAGTCAGTCTTCAAAGGTTATTGGCCAACCACGTGGGAAACATGCCTAGACAAAAATGCTTATAGGTACAAAAATAATAAATCAGACTAGGAATGTTGTGTAGATCTACAAGCTTCAAACAACAGAAGTCAACAACTTTAATCAAATATGAATAGTATCTTGATTTTTTTGCCAAAAATGATTCACCATCCTAAAGCAAAGATGAGTTATTCTTGTTTGCACATAAGTGATCAGTGACCAGTGAATAAACAAAGAGGAAAATCTTCAACGACCTTAAGCTAAAACTCATTCTAAGAAGAATCGCATCTTACATAAGGTTTTATATTATTGTTCATTGCACGATGGAAACAAAATTTTGCTTTTCAAGCAAGGTTTAGAACACCAATCCTATACAGGTACGGAACTCTGCCACATCAGTACATATCTTCCAATACAGTACTAGATTGTAACCTCAAAAAACTTGCTATCTGGTAAGTGTATGATAAAACTATCATACCAATTACTAACTAAACCATTACGATCATGTTTCCAAATAAATGAAAACCTTTACTTTTCAAGAGAAAACCAACTAACCATATACAATCACTGTTGGAAGCAAACACATTCCCAATCTTTGCTTGGAATTAGTTGGATTTCTCTTCCAACATTTTGAAAATTCACAAAAAACTAAACTATTCCTCACAAAATGTGATATTTGCAACAGACCTCAAGAGTGGAGAGTAAATAAAGTTTTACTACATATCAGCAGATTCGAGTCAAAACCTGCATCTTAGTGATACCATCCTTTCACTACATATCAGCAGATTCGAGTCAAAACCTCTAATCTCATCTTCAAACCTAGAGTAAATAAAGTTTTAGAACAGCAGTTATCTATTAGGGATTTCCAAATCTCAGCCAAGGTCACTGGCAAAACCATCATCCTAAACTGAACATACTAAATGAATTGAACGTACGAGCAAACAGTGTTCAATTAAAACAATCAATGAAGTGTTCTGCACCAAGTCAGGTCATAGGCAGAGAGATAATAACCACCTTCCACTGTGGAGTAGACTCGCCTGTGAGAATAGCTTCATTTGCAATTGCATTTCCGGCTAATAGAAGCATATCTGCTGGTACAGATTTATCTTCCCCATCCTGACCCGTGGTGCGTCCAATGGAGACAACATCTCCAGGAACGAGGTCTGTTCCAGAAAGCTTTACCCACCTGAATCCACGAATTCAGTAAACTAAGTTTCTGATGCCTCAGACAAAAAAAATCTTCATTTGAATTAGTAAACACATACTTCCCACAGCGGTGCACCATCACCATCTGACCATCAACTCTTACACGCCTGAGCTCAGTAAGAGTTTTTAATCTACTCTTGGCCATTGTTGACTCAAAAAGAAATAGCATAAAAAGTGTGAACAAACTATAATACCAATATTCATCCAAGCACCAGAGTCCAACACAGAAGACCTACATCAAAAATACCAACAGAGAGCTGGGATTAAGTAAACTTTAAGGTAGTAGAACTTTTGGCATTCAGAATAAGGACAAGGTTGGAAACCTGAAACACAAAAAATGGTTCCATAACTTGCTCCTTTATCAGCTTCTGGAACGTTGGTTGTGGGTAGTCAAATCTATAAATAAATTAGTAAACAAAAGCAGAGTGAGAATCCGTGTAGTAGACAAAATTAAGACAATCACAAATCCCACTAGCTGAGAATATAATAACTGGACCAAATTAAACATTTAGCTGTATATGCTTTCACAAGGAATACAAACATTAAAAAATTAAATCAACACAAAATGAAAAAAAACCACAGGAAATGTACATACTTCTAAAACAAGGTCTCAAAAAACTATCCAACAACAAACTAGATGGCATATCCGGCTCAAGATCAACTTACGTGCAAGGTTTGACATACCGAAGCATACCGCTCGGTACGAGCGGTATGTACTGGTCCGATAGAGGATCGGTATAGGTGGTATATTGGTACACCCCAATGTATCATATGCCAACACACTCGGTACAACTCGAACAGCTGGTTGGTATATCGGTATGGACCAGTAATGTGAGCCATGCCTACGTGAACCACAAACTCCAGAGTTGTACATGGCAAACCAATCCTTGCTCATGATCCAGTAGATTTCGGTCCACATACACCAATCCAAGTTCACCTCTGCACATTCCAATTCCATCAGTCCTGATAGATCCATCTGATTCCAGAACAATGCTGACTGATTCTGGGCTAATCCCAACAGGTCCCAATCAATTCTGGTAGATCGGTGAGAATCGTTAGAATAATCAATCTTTTAGTTGAATTAGGTTTCAATTTTGTGGATCTCACTTTGATTTGATAAGCTTTCGACAGTTGATTGGTTATGGCTTGAAAAAGGTGAAGTAATTGCCAGTCAGAGGTTGTATAGGATAATTTTAGTGTGATTGATATTTTCAGCATCTTGCAGTGACTTCTCAGCAAAAATTAGAACTGTTAAAGAACCTATGAAACACTATATGGCACGGAGAAGGTAAAAGAATAACCGATCGATGATGTTCATTAATGCTCGAGTGTAAAATGACCACAATTCTGATGCTCAATATTATTATCAATTACAAAAGAACTTTTTAGGGGCTAATATGATGATACAAAAGAAGACACTACACCTGGCAATGCTGCATTAGTCTCAGGTTTCCAACTTCCTCCCAGCCGTTGAGGATGATATCTAAACTAACTCCACTAAACTAGTTGTTGCCATAGCAAGATTGTCACGGAACCTTTTTAAAGGTGCAGTTAATTATGGTGGTCATGGTGGACCATCTCTCTCTAATAACAAGTTTATAGGATGTGAGCCACCTATCAAGGTATTCTCAAATTCAAGGAGGTGAATCCACCTCCCAAGAGAAAAAGAGAGGGAAGAAAAGATAATGAATGATATTATGAAAAACAAGGGAATCCTAGTGCATCATGCGAGGTCTAGAAGGGTCAATATATGCAGCATGCCTTACCCCTGTAAGTAGAGAGGCTATTTACATAAGAAAGATATTTAGATTACTATTATATTACTGCTAAATTAATTGTAGGAAAGAAAAAGCTATTTCCAAACATGCCTCAAGGGCTCTAAACCATTCACTCATATAAATAGCCTACTTAAAGGCCTTGCTAGAGAAAGCTTTCTTTTTTAGTAATCATATCACTCCCCAAAATCCACCAAAAGAGAGCTTTAAGACTCTCCAAACCCAACTCCTATAAAGTAAACAATGTGCCTAACCTTTCTATAATCATATTAACTGTTAAACACCAATATAAACTTAAAATTATACTCTAGAAGTAAATGTCATCTAAAAAATATGTCAAATTACACCCGAAAATAATAGAAAAAAATATAGGCATATTACTAATTTACTACTATGCAAGTGAGAGAGCACGATTAACCCTCTCCTCTCCTAACATGATTAAGAGCAAGTTGTGAATAAACAGCCGCCAGCAAGAGATCACTAGGTCAGTAGAAGAGTTATAAGATTCGACCGAGTAAAATCCCAACGAACAGCAATGATGGCTCTCCCAAGGAATGTTGTTGGTATATATGAACCACTATCATTCATTTGTCAAAATTTGAGTAAACAAGACCTATGACAAGAGAAATGCTAGCAAAACCAGCTTTGAAAAATTTTTCAGACATTTCATCTGTGCCAAGCAAGCAAAAAGACACATGCATGCCCTTAAGTTAAAACTTACCAGTGAGAAAAAAGAATATATTGCAAAAGCTAAGGCAATAAGCCTACTTACTTTCTGCAACAAACTATTAATCTAATCGATAGAATCCTGCAAGTGATCAACAAACCTAAAAGATGTATTATAGATATATATTCACAATGCTTCCAAGTTCCAAGATCTTCAGACATCTTGTCAAAACTGGCACTCCTCTGGATGAAGTGCAAAAGATGGTTCATTTGGTTCATTTCAAGCTTTTTCCTGCTTAAATTCATCTAAGCATTCTTGTGAACAGCACAAGTAAAGAAGAGACAACATAACAACCACTGGTTTTAAACAACATCAACTATTTAATAAGCTGGATAACAGAGTAAAACTTACACATTTCGCCCCCACTTATCAGTTGCTGCAGCTACTTTAGCTTCTGATCCATGACCACTGCTCTTGAGGTAATACCCAAATGGTTCCTTTGTAGGATACGGAAGTTTGGCAAATGTATTCTTTTCTACTGAAAAATTGAAGCATTGTTTTCTAAAATCAAAATATATTTCATCAGTGTTCCCAACTGAAGATGCTGATGATCCTGCCACCTGCATGACGACAAATTTATTTTCAATTATTTATCATAATAAGCAAGGAAATTTGTTTTTCATGATAATGAATTGCAAATTAACAACCAGCAGTTAACATACATCGTAATTGGCAACCAAAGAAGAAAATATGAACTAATACTTCCCAGATACAAAAGATTATTTAATAGTAGTGATCTAGACATTTAAACAAGAGTAACAACTATCCTAAAATTATGCAATATATGTTTGGCAATCAACTATAAAAATGGTTAAAACTACACGATTAATATTATAATATCACACTTTTTCTATAATAGGTCTCTGGTAACCAAGGGATTGTATCAACTTATATTCATTGAAAGAACAAGATAGCAAGTATCAAACAAAAACAGGAACAGGCTGTAAGTCCCAACAATTTCACTTCAATAGCATGGATATCTTGAGGGCAATATCACTAGTCAAATTAGAAGCCACCAAACCTCTCATTGTTCTGATGAACTTTGGTCCTCTACATTTCCCCATGCCACTAATCCTAATTTACTCAAAGCATTTTACTAGTGCACTTACGTGTCTCCCTTAATTATGTTCCTACTTCAAACAAATATAAACAATATTTCCCATGCTACCCTTAATCAGAACTGCCCTAAATTTTTAAAAATGTAATAATTCTTAGAATATATCACCCTAGAAGTTTCACAAAGGATCTAAGGATGTACTTGAGAATCATAAGGGCCTTCTTCTTTTTCAAAAATATAAAAAAATATAACTATTGAGCAAGCTTCACTGTTTCAGGTATCGGACCCATTTCGATGATCAATCAGACCGATATGTATAGGCCAGTACCAGTGTATCGACACATGGCACACCGATATGTACCAATGTATTGACACATGATACACCGGTATGTAACAATATACCGACACATGATACACCGGTATGTACCAGTGTTTCGCAAAGAAAGAAAAAAAAGGAAAAGAGGAAAGGGCGATGGAGGAACAGAGGAGGAAAAAAAAGAGAGGAAGAAGGAAGAAGAAATAAGAGGAAGCGGTGGAGGAGGAGGAAGAAGAGGAAGCAGTGTAGGCAAAGGAAGAAGGAATAAGAGAAGAGATGGGAGAGTACTAGGGAAGAAGAAGGAACAAAAATAGTGGTGAAGCAGCAATAGCAAGGCAGTGACAAGGGCAGTGGCATCATATGCAAGAAGAGGGCTCACGTTTGCGAGTCCTAATTTGGTTCTTTTTATTCTTTAACGCCGAGTTGGACGAGCCCCATCACTTTTTCGTGTTTTTTTAATTTTTAAGTGGATCACCTGAAACGAAGGTGGTCTGCGTACTATCACGGACTTAACTAGTTTTGCCTAAGTCGTGCGATACCTTTGCGTGTTCGTCCGCAAAAGGTCAACCTCCCCGAAACCTTTTATGGTCTTTTAAGAACCTACAAAGGAGAAGACAGGTTAGACGAAGCGTTATCTCATAAGCAATCATTTTAACAAACATTTGATAAGCAATGCAAATTACAAATATAGACTTCACGAGCTCTGAATGATCGCACGACAAAGGGTCCAAGGTGGTCCGCCACGGCCAAAAATCTCCACAAGTGCCCACATAATATTGTTGCGAAACAAGACAGCAAACCAGCCGTAGACACTACCCCAGAAGCCCATCTAGCCATGTGCCACCCAGATAGCTCCTAGGTGTTGTGCTGGCTGACACTCTATATAACTTTGTGAAGCTAGAAAACCCCCTAAAATGGCTGATTGGATGATCTGTTTCTCGAAAAATTTTGCCTATGCGCGACGACCACACATAACCTGTGTTTACAAGCCTAAGACGACCATAAAAGCCAACCAAATGGGACTATCAAGCCTACTGCCAACCCTCTACATGCTGTGCAAGTTATGAACAAAATCAAAAGACACGAACATACACAAGTATTGCATCGAACACCTTATTTACAATTTTGTCTGTGATAATACAATCCATGCCGGACTGATATATACCACTCGTACCATATCATTTCGGGTGGTGCAACAATCCTTACTATTGAGTCCAGATTGCTTTCCTAAGATCCATCATACTATTATGTGTTTGAACTCTTATCATATCTTTTTTCTTCACAAAATATTATGCATTTCTTTCTTCTTCACTATGTATATAACTATATATCAAATGTCTTACCAAATAAATAGTGTTTGATAGTTGATCATCCATATGGGAAACCCAGTTGATTTTCGAGATTGTTCATCCCCTACACTAGTCTTCATTCGTTCAATCTCTCTTCCATGCAAAACCTCATGGTAAGGCTCATTAATGCAATTACCCGAAATTTGAAGGAGCTGATAGGATGTTACTAAAGGCTTCATGAAGCATTTTAAATTTAAAATCAACAATAGGGCAATATAACTCTATTTTAGATATTAATTAAATTCTTAGGAAACAACCTGCAGTGATCATACTTAGGTGTAGAAACTCCAGGGGATCACAAACCTTGTGGATGAAAACACAAATTTACTTGTGGGAATTGAATGTTAATATTTGCTTCCCTAAGGTCCCTACTCAGTTTATCCTACGTTATTTAGCAGAGACCATTTAGCAAGAAAAAAGTGTCATGTTGTTCAGTTGCAAGTCCAGCAAGTTCCAAAATTGGTTACCTTATCCTCATTTTTCACATCAAAGTTGCTTTTGGCTCAAAATAGATACTTCCTTGTTACACTCAAGGCAATCATTTCCACTTAAATTATCTCATTAACATTTTGGCATAGAAGTAATATGAGCGTAAATTATTCTCAGAAGAAGTATTCGTATCTGAAGGATGCCACAACAGTACAGCTATATTGCAGGTAAGCCAGAAATGACATAAAGAAAAATGAAAGCATTCTCAAAAGTGCAACAAACTTACAGGTCTCCTCGTATGAAGTGACACGATTTCTTTTGAACCAGAAAATTTAGCGGGAATTATTTTGCATGCAGTTGCCAGACGAGTGTCATTTACCTGATGCATCCATGCAACAAGAAATCATCATGGAAAATAATGCATATGACAATCACTTCCCACAAGTCAAACTTAGTACTATAACGTAAAGTATAGAAAACTGCTACACTGAACATAGAGTAATCAAAATGCAATTGACAACAATTATCAATTTGATAATAAAAAGCCCATGAGACATAATGCGCCTCTGTCATATAGAAATGCAATCATTAGTTTGTTGCAATTTCCAAGGCTTGAGCGAGATGTGCAAGATAAGTTCTTGCAGGTGGACCTCTAACAATTGGAGTCAACAAAGTTCCGACAGTCATTACGTTATGATGCATGGACAGAAGGTAGATCAAATAGGCCATAAATAATAAAAAATGAAACTCAACATGAAGATAAGAACAGCAGACGACGAACCAAACGACCAGATAAATACAACTACAGCATAACGTTTCAGCTGCACGGCTACTCTAAACATGTAAAAATAACAAATTTGCACACACCTTACTGAACTGGACAAAGCATCTGAAATCGACCGACCAAGCAGTAAAAAGCAGCACCAGAATGTGCAAGAGGGCGAGCCCGCCGAGAACGATCAGAGCATCGGTGAAATCGATGCTGGGGGCGACCGCAAAGAGCCAGATCGAATAAAGAATCGCGAAGGGCCAGACGTCGAGACGCCACCCCCAGTGCCGCCGCTTCAGCAAGTCGACTCCTTGGACCACCTTCCCGTCCACCTGGTACCGCGCCATCCTTTCTTTCCTTCGGGCCTTGAAATCGATCAAGAAATCCAGTCTTTAGAACAGAATCGAGGCAAAAGATTCGGCAGAACTCATTCAGATCGGAGACCTCCGAGCGAGATCTGTGGGATCATTGAATCTGAAGGTCAAGATTAGGGTTTCAGACATTAAGAGGGGCTAGATCGAGATCGGGACGCGTACCTGGATCGTGTGCTCGCCGGATCTGCTCGAAGAGGAGGAGGAGGAGACGGTGGCGGACAAGACAGCAGGCGAGTTAGTGCCGTCGGAGTTTTATGGTGAGGCCACTCGCGAGGGTTTTCTCTTCGTCTCTTTATCTTGGTTTTTCACTCTGATAAATTTCGTCTTTTTCTTTCCAAGCGAAACGGCACCTTCTCTGGAATGTATTATGCTTTCCCAAGCCGTAGTAACCCTAGTCCTCGGTTTATGTGGGGTCCACCAGAAATTCATCGAATCACGACAAAGGTAGAACGAAGTGTAACGCGTGCGCAAGTAAAGCTGCACAGGAGGCTAATGCACGACGCTTGATAATCTTATATTTGGATCACACATTTCTTTTTCGATTTAGATAAAAAGGCGGAGTGTTGATAGGTTTTGAGATTTAAACTGTGGTATAAATGGCTTTGTATATACATAATTCAAAATAACGTTAATATATATAATTTTATTATTATTATTTATTTAAATAATTATTCTATGAGCGTAGTTATCGATAGATTCTCACTCAAAGTTACTGATCAAGTCAATTCTTAGGTTTGGTCTAATCGGACTAATCCAACAACCACTTGTTAGTAACATATGATCTCTGTTTTCTTTGGTGGTTAGTTAGTTGATTAACCATTCGACCACGTATCATCCTATCCTATGATGAATACACAAATAGTTACGTTATGAATAATATTAAAAAAATAAAAAATGTGAGAACAGTAAGGATATAGATTATTTTTGCTTAATGGGATAATATCTAATAATATTTTAGTTAGAGTCCAAGAGTGAATGACACTTTTTTAGGATTTACCAAAATTGGTAAACCTATTAAGGGCTCACCTCATATATGATAATTATGTCTAAAAAGGACTCTCTAACTATGGGTCAAAATATATGTCTTTAAAAAACCATCTCTAAGGTAAATCATGTGGGGCCAGATTTATTACTACTAGAGATATGTGCTATCTCTTTGATGAAATGGGAAATGTGAGGTTAGGACAATATAGTAAAGGGGTGATTTGTCAGAGATGTGAAATCATTTTAACGGAGTATATTGTTATACCAAAGTGTCCTATAATAGACTATGAAATGGGCAATCGACTAAGAGTAGACTATCCCCAAATATTGGATACCAATCACGTTTATCTTTATGGATATATACACATTATAAGCTATATGCTTTAAGAAAATAAATATCAAAGATATTCATTTCTTAGGGATTTATATATTTTATCTAATAACGAAGAGATTAACTAGATGAAAGCTTTTTTTTTAATTAAGTTTTATATAAAATAGATTGGTATATGGTAACTGAGAACAGATAAGTCTAATAGATTAAAATTCTCGGTATCATTTGAGGACTGCGGTGTAGTGGCCTAGTACACTTGCGATCAATGAGTTGAGTTGATTATTATGGAGATAATAATTTACTGAGCTAGAAGGAGTTCTGACATGTATGACTCACGACTTGCTCGATATTGGGCTTAAAGGGTCACTAGGCTACTACACCATAATCCCTCGATGATATAGGAGAATCCAATATATTAAATATGTTTGTCCTCAGTTACTGTGTATCTATAGTCCCAAATGCTAGCCATATTTTGGCACGTGTGACTTGATATAGAATCTTTTTGCTTATTATATTTTGGCGTATATCACTTTATAACTATTGCATAAATGCATACATATATTGTGATGTCCTTGGATTTATGCAATGGGAATCGGATCGTGATGAGATCACGATAATGAGATCGATTCACCTTTAAACACATATCCTAAATAATCCCGGTCATAGGTTACTCGAGAGGGACATCGTGATAACCGGATAGACTGGTGTGCTGTATACCTGTCCATATGATGGATCCAGCTGGTCTCATAGTTGCTTGTGTATGGACACTAGGGATACAGTACAGGTGCTCATTGGAGAATGAGTTCACTGATTGATCCGCTTACGGAATGTTGGATGGTTGATGATGCCTTATTGTCAGACAGCGATTCCGTAGTCCTAATGGTGTATATAGTCCTTAGACTTGAGACACAAAGGATGTCTTGTATGAGTGCTCCACTCTTGGATACCAGACTTATAGATTTGACTATCTCAGATCTAGTACAGCTGGTCATTGGGAGTGGTAGTCGACCTTACGAGGGCTATTAAGTGTCGATAGAGGATCATCCACTCTCGGCGTCATGAGAGGAATATCCCATGTGTTCTTGCTCAGACAAATCCCTAGCCATGGTCATTCGGGTTGAGAGAGAAAGAGTTCTCCGGGAGAATCCGATTAGAGCGAGACTCGAGTAGAAACCGTATAGGTTTGACAGCACCATGCTCGATATATGGTCTCTGGGATATTAGATGGATAAGGGACTATAGGTATACGGTAATTGAGAACAAACAGGTCCAATGGATTGGATTCCCCTATATCGTCTGAGGACTACGGCGTAGTGGCCTAGTACGTCCGTAGTCGATGAGTCGAGTGAATTATTACAGAGATAATAATTCACTGAGTTAGAAGGAGTTCTGACAGATATGACTCACGGCCAGCTCGATATTGGGTCTAGAGGGTCACACACATATGGTAGGGATTACGATGAGTAGAGATTCAGATATGAGATATCCGACGGAGCCCTTGTCTTATTGGATGCAGATCCAATACCCACTAGGGGAGGACCCATTAGGGTTTGACAGGGGACATCTATAAATAGGAGGGATTCAGAGCCTCATAGGCTAGAGCCTTTGCTTGCCTTTCCTATTCTCCTCTTCCTCTCCACCTCAGATCAGGCCTGAAGTTTTTTTTTTTAGGAGCATCGTCGCAACCATGTTGTGTGGATCACCGCTAGAGAGGAGGACGCTTGACCTCCTTTACCCTCTCCTAAGGATCTGCAAGGAAATAGGGATATATGATCTCCCTAGGTAACACAATCTACTCTATACGCAGTTTCATGTTTCGCGGATTTTTGCGCACCAATCTTCGCACGACGACGAATATCTTTTTGGGAATCGGGGATTTTGTTTTCTTGTTCTTCCGCTGCGCATGTGATGTCGCCCCCATGATTTCCCAACAGTGGTATCAGAGCCAGGTTGTTCGTGCGAATGATTGGTTTTGAACTGCGTGTGTTGTGTTTAAGGAAGAATTTTGACGTCAAAATCGTTGACGCAAAAGCGAGAAAGGGCAGCAATAGTTGTTGCCCTCGATCTGCGTGCGTGAAGCGCAACCGAACGCGGGCAGCACAGGGGCTGCGTCTGTAGCAGCCGGTCGGCGGCCTGCTTGCAGCAGGCTTGCTGCCGGCGGGACTGGCAGCCCACGGGCAGAGGCGTCGCAGGGTAGCGGCGCCTACCGCCGCAAGGAAGCAGCGCTTGTCATTGCAGGGCAACGGCGCCTACCGCCGCTACTCCCGCGGGCGAAACCCTCCCCCCACAGGGGCGGCCGCCCGGCGGGACAGCACCCCCTGCGGAGGCAGCGGCGCCCGAAGGGGGCGCCCACCCGCAGCGGCAGCGTCGCCAGCGGGCGTGCCGCCTGCAAGCGAGGGCAGTGCCCTCATTCGCCGCACAGGCCATCGCCGGCAGGGTGGCGACGGCGGCACCAGCGAAAGGGGGAAAGGGCATTAGGGTTTTCTGGGCAAAAGATAGTTTTGCCCCTCGAAATTTAAGAAATTCCAGTTTCTGTCTTTTGTCCAAATTACGAAAATACCCCTATAAATTCAGAAATTCCCTATATGTCCCTGATTTCAGAAAATATTAATTAATTAAAAGGTTTAGTTGATTATTATTTTTTATTATTATCTAGTAGTCCTACATGATGATGATTATTTATACATGTGTTGTATGATGTGTGAACGGATGATCATGGACCGTGTGATGTGTGTACTTGTGATTATTATTATTGAGGTCTGCGAGCCTCCATTATATTTCTCGTTTATTGTCAGGCATGCGTGCCTATAATTAAGTTGTAATCACACGAAGAGGCGCAACGGGAGCGTGGATGCGATAACGGGACCCACGAGACGGACGATCGCGATGCATGAAGATGCATCAAGATGTCGACGGAACCGATGAGGACGAGATGGACAATCACAGGGCATGGAGATGCACCGTTGCACACATAGATCTTGATGTGAGTGATTAGGCCTACTGGCTCGGGCCTAATCACATTAGGTTGTGGTCTATGATCATCTGGTATAATTGATTATACACATACTAGATAAGTATATATATTTGCATGCTATGTATATATATATTAAATATGTATATGTTTGACATGTCATATTAGGAAACCAAATCTTAGAAACATCTCTCGATAATATTAAGTCGGTAAACGTGAGGCAATTAGATTGACCCACGTGGCCTTCCATCGTTATGAGTAGGAACCGATTCCCGGTGTATGTTGAGTTGGTCGAGTCCCTCGAGACTCACCTATATCGCGATTCGCTATCTTGCTTACGACATAGAGATGTCACTGGTGACCTGAGGGCATGGTATACTTGGTCGAGTCCCTCAAGGGTATATCATCAAATCAGACTCATCTTGTAACGAAGGTGTTAACTTAACCGAGCATCATGTTTGGTCGAGTCCCTCGAGGCCATGGTGATTCGGAGGCCGAATAGGACAGGAATCACAAAGAGTTGTGATTGGCAAGAGTTGCCTATCTTTTAGGCTTAGTGTGATTGGTCGAGTCCCTCGAGGTTATACCAAGACGGTGATTGGATCCTGATCCCCACTAGAAGTATGTCGGAGACTTCCGTTTCATGTGCTGAGGGTGTCGCGTGACTCGTTAGTAAAATAGTGGGAGCATATTAAGATAGAAGTCCATATCTTGATAGTTTATTTCTTGCAAAATCTACATGTTATTCATTTCTGCCGCATCTTTATTTTCAGAAAATGTCGCTTCTAAATCCCTTACGTGGCATACTTGATGTCAACCGCCTCACTGGTCCAAATTATACGGATTGGCTCCGTAACTTAAGAATTGTTCTCACGACGGAGAAAATCGTGTACGTCCTTGATACAGTGATGCCTACGCCCGAAGAAGAGGCAAACGAGGATGAGATCGCTCGCTACGTGAAGTACATTGATGACTCCACTCTTGCTCAGTGCTATATGTTGGGCTCTATGACTCCTGAGTTACAGAGACAACATGAAAAGATGGATGCCAGATCTATTCTTCTACATGTTCGTAAATTGTTTGAGGAATAGGGAAGGACTCAACGATATGAGATATCCAAAAACCTTTTTCGCGCTAGGATGACTGAGGGGACACCGGTTCAGAACCATGTCCTAAAGATGATTGAGTGGATAGAGAAACTCACAGGTCTAGGAATGGTCCTAGAGGATAACTTGTGTGTGGACATTGTGCTTCAGTCCCTACCAGATTCCTTTTCACAGTTCATAATAAATTTTAATATGAACAAGCTTGAGGTGACTCTCCCAGAGCTCCTCAATATGTTAAGGGAGGCAGAGAGTACTATTAAGAAAGAGAAGCTAGTTCTCTACACTAGTGAGACTAGAAAGAAAAGGAAAGCAGAAAGGTCCCTTAAGAAGGGAAAGGGCAAGGGCAAACCAGGTAAAACAAAGGTTGCTAAGAAAGACCCAGTAAAGGACAAAGGTCAATGCTTCCACTGTGGTAAAGATGAGCATTGGAAGAGGAACTACAAAGAGTACCTTGCAGAAAGGGCGAAATATAAGCTTAGAGAAGCTTTAGGTACATTCATGATCAATCTCCAATTGTTAGATTTTTGTGATAGTGCATTGGTATTGGATACCAATATTGCTTATCACATCTACAATTTATTGTAAATTCTAGCAAAGCTAAGGGGAGATTGATGAGAGGAATATTGCATAAAGGTTTGTTTATGCAAGACACTACTCCACATATCATGAATGTAAGTGTCTAAGAGGAAACGAGAGGAGGTGAACAGTGTATACCTATGACATTGTAGGCTAGGTCATATTCATGAGGGAATGATTCAAAAATTGCTAAATGATGGATATCTAGATCCATTTGACTATGTGTCATATGCAACTTGCGAGCCTTTCCTTTGTGGAAAACGAACCAACTCTCCATTTAGTGGAACCGGAGAGAGAGTCACTCAGTTGTTGGAACTCATACATAGTGATGTATGTGGACCCATGTCAACTCATGTCATTGGAGGTTACTCCTACTTCATTACATTTATTGATGATTTCTCAAGGTATGGATATGTGTACTTAATGAAGTACAAGTCCGAGGCTTTGGAGAAATTCAGAGAGTATAAGAATGAGGTGGAGAACCAGACTGGAAAGAGTATTAAAACTCTTCGATCAGATCGAGGAGGTGAGTACTTAAGTACAGAGTTAACTCGGTTCCTCAAGGACCATGGGATATTATCCCAATGGACACCTCCTTATACACCTCAGCTCAATGGTGTCTTTGGAAGGAGGAATCGTACGCTATTAGATATGGTACGGTCCATGATGAGTTTCGCTGACCTACCCATCTTATTCTACGAATATACCCTAGAAACCGCAGCTTACCTTCTGAACAGAGTTCCAACTAAGTCGGTAGTGTCTACACCATATGAGATATGGAAAGGGAAGAAGCCTGATCTTAAGGTTGTTAAGATTTGGGGCTGCCCTACCCACGTTAAGAGACATAACCCCAATAAGTTAGAATCAAGGACAGAGAGATGTAAATTTGTGGGATACCCCAAGGAAACTTATGGGTATTATTTCTATCATCTCGAGGACCAAAAGGTCTATGTAGCTAAGAGAGCAGTGTTCCTTGAGAAGGAACACATTCTTGGCGGAGACAGTGGGAGAATGATAGAGTTGAGTGAGGTTGGAGAACCAAGCTCAAGCACCACTCTACAGCCCAAGTCTGTTCAGGTACCTAATACACAAGTTTCAACTTTACGCAGGTCTGATATCACATCCTCCTGAGAGATATGTGGGACATATTAGATGAGAGGATGTTGAGGATATTGATCCTCAAACCTACGAGGAGGCTATTATGAGTATAGACTCCGGGAAGTGGCAAGAAGCCATGAATTTTGAGATGGATTCTATGTACACTAATAAGGTTTGAAACATAGTTGATGCGCCCGAAGGTATTGTATATGATGCAACCTGAGAGATTCGTGTCCAAGAACTGCCTAGATAAGATGTGTAGGTTGCTTAGATCCATTTATGGACTAAAGCAAGCTTCCCGAAGTTGGAGCATAAGATTTGATGAGGCAATCAGATCTTATGACTTCGTTAAGAACGAAGATGAGCCTTATGTGTACAGGAAGGTAAGTGGGAGCGCTATCACCTTTTTGGTGTTATATGTGGATGACATCCTCATCATTGGGAATGACGTAGGAATGTTATCCACAGTAAAGACTTGGTTATCTAGACACTTCTCCATAAAGGACTTAGGGGAAGCATCCTATATCTTGGGGATTAGAATCTATAGAGATAGATCCAAGAGGATGCTTGGCTTGTCCCAGTCCAGGTACATAGAAACCATTGTCAAAAGTTTTAGCATAGAAAATTCAAAGAAAGCGTGAACATGGATATGATACCTTATGCCTTAGCAATAGGGTCTATCATGTATGCCATGCTATGTACTAGGCCTGATATAGCGCATGCTCTGAGTGTCACGAGCAGGTATCAGGCGGATCCAGGCTTCGAGCACTGGAAAGCAGTAAAGTGTATCCTTAAGTACTTGAGAAGGACTAAGGATCTTTTACTAGTATATGGAGGTAATAGCCTTAAGGTTGAAGGCTACACAGACTCAAGTTTTCAGTCTGATGTCGATGATAGCAAATCGAATTCAAGGTATGTGTACACCTTGAATGGAGGAGCAGTATGTTGGAAGAGTTCCAAGCAAGATACCACTGCTGACTCGACCACAGAGACGGAGCACATTGCTGCATTAGATGTAGCAAAGGAGGGAGTCTGGGTGAAGAAGTTCATCATAGATTTGGGAGTCGTGTCGGGTAGCGAGGAGCCGATCTCCTTATATTACGACAACTATGGGGCAATTACTCGAATAAGGGAACCCGGGTCTCATCAGAAGTGTTCTAAGGAGGTTCCAACTTATCAAAGAGATCGTAACCCAAGGATATGTAGCAGTGAAAAGAGTTCCATCCGAAGATAACATTGCAGATCCACTGACAAAGCCGTTGTCTCATTTTGTCTTTGAGCGTCACAGGGGTCTGATGGGGATCAGACACATAGGTGATTGGCTTTAGGTCAAGTGAGAGATTGCTAGTCATAGGTGCTCAACAAACCAATCACGTGAGTGATGGCACGTGTGACTTGATACAGAATATTTTTGCTTATTATATTTTGGCGTATATCACTTTATAACTATTGCATAAATGCATACATATATTGTGATGTCCTTGGATTTGTGCAATGGGAATCGGATCGTGATGAGATCACGATAATGAGATCGATTCACCTTTAAACACATATCCTAAATAATCCCGGTCATAGGTTGCTCAAGAGGGACATCGTGATAACCGGATAGACTGGTGTGCTGTATACCCGTCAATATGATGGATGCAGCTGGTCTCATAGTTGCTCGTGTAGGGACACTAGGGATACAGTACAGGTGCTCATTGGAGAATGAGTTCACTGATTGATCCGCTTACGGAATGTTGGATGGTTGATGATGCCTTATTGTCAGACAACGATTCCGTAGTCCTAGTGGTGTATCTGGTCCTTATACTTGAGACACCAAGGATGTCCTGTATGAGTGCTCCACTCTTTGATACCAGACTTATAAGTTTGACTGTCCCAGATCTAGTACAGCTGGTTATTGGGAGTTGTAGTCGACCTTACGAGGGCTATTGAGTGTCGATAGAGGATCATTCACTCTCGGTGTCATGAGAGGAATATCTCATGTGTTGTTGCTCAGACAAATCCCTAGCCAGGGTCATTCGGGTTGAGAGAGAAAGAGTTCTCCGGGAGAATCCGATTAGAGCGAGACTCGAGTAGAAACCGTATGGGTCTGACAGCACCATGCTCGATATACGATCTCTGAGATATTAGATGGATGAGGGACTATAGGTACACGGTAACTGAGGACAGACAGGTCCAATGGATTGGATTCCCCTGTATCATCTGGGGACTACGGCGTAGTGGCCTAGTACGTCCGTAGTCGATGAGTCGAGTGAATTATTACAGAGATAATAATTCACTGAGTTAGAAGGAGTTCTGACAAGTATGACTCACGGCCAGCTCAATATTGGGCCTAGAGGGTCACACACATATGGTAGGGATTACGATGAGTAGAGGTTCGGATATGAGATATCCGACGGAGCCCTTGTCTTATTGGATGCAGATCCAATACCTATTATGGGAGGACCCATTAGGGTTTGACAGGGGACCTCTATAAATAGGAGGGATTCAGAGCCTCATAGGCTAGAGCCTTTGCTTGCCTTTCCTATTCTCCTCTTCCTCTCCACCTCAGATCAGGCTTAGAGTTTTTTTTTTAGGAGCGTCGTCGCAACCCTACTGTGTGGATCACCGCTAGAGAGGAGGACGCTTGACCTCCTTTACTCTCTCCTAAGGATCTGCAAGGAAACAAGGATATACGATCTCCCTAGGTAACATAATCTACTCTATACGCAGTTTCATGTTTCGCGGATTTTTGCGCACCAATCTTCGCACAACGACGAACATCTTTTTGGGAATCAGATATTTTGTTTTCTTGTTCTTCCGCTGCGCATGTGATGTCGCCCCCATGATTTCCTAACACCCAATCTATCTAATATCTCAAAGACCGTATATCGGGCATGGTGATATCAGACTCATATGGTTTATACTCGAGTCTCGCTCTAATTGGATTCTCTTAGAGAACTCTTTCTCTCTCAATATGAATGACTATAACGCAGAGATTTGCCTGTGCAAAAACACATAAGATATTTCTCTCATGACACCTAGAGAGGATGATCCTCTATCGATACTCAATAACCATTGTAAGGTTGACTATCACTCCCGATGACCAACTGTGTTAGATCTGAAACTTCTAGACCTATAAGTTTGGTATAAAATTGTAGAGTACTCATATAGGACATATTTGGTGTCTTATGTCTAAGGACTTGATATCACATGTATTCTTGATTAGAGAAATCCCTAGCCAGGATCATTCGGATTGAGAGAGAGAGTTCTTTGGGAAAATCTGATTAGAGCAGGACTCGAATAGAAACCGTATGGGTCTAACAGCACCATGTCCGATATATGGTATTTATGATATTAGATAGAAGAAAAACTATAGATATACGGTAACTGAGGACAAATAGGTTCAAAGGATTGGATTCCTCTGTATCATTTGGGGGCTACAACATAGTGACATAGTATGTCCGTAATCGATAAGTCGAGTGAATTATTATGAAGATAATAATTTATTAAGCCAGAATGAGTCCTAACAAGTATGACTCATGGCCAGCTCGATATTGAGCCTAGAGGATCACACACATTTGGTAGGCGTTATGACGAGTAGAGATTCGGATATGATATATCCGTCAAAGCCTATATCTTATTGGATATCTAATAAGCTCATGAATGATTTGATCTTATGGATGAGATCCAATAATAGCCAATGAGAGATTATTGGATAGAGATCTATTAATTTAAGAGACCTGGGTAGTTGGATGAAGATCCAATATGGTATAATCCATTATGGTTAAGTAGACAAGGGACCTCTATAAATAGGAGTGAACCAAAGACTCATAGGCCAGAGGTTTCTTAGTTTCTATCTCCTATTATCCTCTCCCCCTCAAATAGCAGGTGTAGAGATTATGATAGTGATTTGAAGAGTGTCGTCATAGCCCTACCGTATGGATCACCGTTAAAGAGGAGGACGTTTAACCTCCTTTATCCTCTCCTACAAGTCTATAGGGATTCAGAGATATACGATCTCCTTTGGTAAAACACAACTATCTTTCTAATATACAGCTTACGATTTTTGTAAGTTTTTTGCACTAATCTTCGCACGACAATTAACTCCTTTTTAGGAAATTTAAGATTTTTTGTTTTATATTCTTTCATTGCGCATGTGATGTTGCCCCTAGATTTCCCTACATATCTAATAGTGTGATATTTCTCCTTTTGGATATACTATTGAGCTAGGGTATATAAGAAAGTGTCCACTAGGATAGAATATGGTTATTAAGAAACTAAGTGAACTTTGTACTCAAGTACTCACCTCCTCGATCTGATCAAAGAGTCTTGATACTCTTTCGAGTCTGGTTCTATACTTCATTCTTATATTTCTTGAATTTCTCAAAGGCTTTAGAGTTATACTTTATCAAGTATATGTGTTCATACATGGAGAAATCATCTGTAAAAGTAATGAAGTAGGAGTAACCACCTATAGCTTGAGTTGACATGGGACCACATACATCATTATGTATAAGTTTCAGTAAGACTTATAGTCAAATGGAGTAAGGTATCCACCTATGGCTTAAGAGTTGGTTAACTTTCCACGAAAGCAAGGCTTGAAAGTTGCATATGACTCATAATCGAATGGATTAATGTATTCATCATTCAACAACTTTTGAATCATTCCCTCATAGATATAACTTAGCCTATAATGTCACATGTATACATTGTTCACTTCATTTTGTTTCCTCTTAAACACTTACATTCATGATATGTGGAGCAGTATCTAATATAAATAAACCATTATATAATATTCCTCTCGTGATGATTTTATCATCTAATAATATTAAATAATCAATATTCTCAAAAACTATGAGACTAACTACCTCCTTCATATGGATAAGTATACAATACACCAGTTTGTTTGGTTATCTCAATATCTCTCTCGAGTAACATGTGACCATGATTATTTATGGTCTGTGTTTAAAGGTGAATTAGTCTCATTATCGTGATCTCATCATAATTCAATTTTATTATATAGATTCATGGACATCACAATATATATGCAACAAGCAATATAAAATGAGAAAATACCATAATAATAATGAGCAAAAGGAGTGTGTGTTATGTCACACGTGTCATCACACACATGATTGGCTTACAAGGCTCCTATAATTAGTAGGATCAATGTTCGACTAAAAAATAACGACGGAATATAGTTGGGAGCTAAAAGATACATTACAATTGAAGCAGAAGATTAAAGACTAAGTAAAGGCGAGAAGATGCAGCGTCTACAAAAGGTTTGATAATGATGTCGAAGGAATAAGTGGAGGAGACTATCATAGACAAAACAATAAATAGAGTATTTGATATAATACTCATATATGTTCGGGTCTTTCAGATTTGTTCATCCTTTACACAATATATAAAGGGTTGACAGTAGGTTTACCAGCCTCATTTTCTTTAGTTTCGGTAGCCCTCTTAGGCTTGTAAATAAATATTATGTTATGTGGGCAAAAGCGTTTGCGGGGGCAGCACCGCTCGCGAGAAAAGTGCCTACGAGGGCAATATTGCCCACGGGCAGGGTGGCAGCGACCGCAACGTAGTAGGCAAGGGCAGGAAGAATTAGGATTTTTGGAAAAATAATAGTTTTGCCCCTCATAATTTTAAAAATTTGAAGTTTTATCTTTTTATCTAAATACCTTTCACAATTATTATTTATCTAGTAGTCCTAATATGTACATCTAATGTATGATGTGAATAGATGATCATGAACCGTGTGATGTGATATATGTGTGTAATATAATAATAATAATAATAATAATAATAATAATAATTATTATTATTATTATTATTATTATTTAGGCATGCGAGTCTTTATTTTTCTCATTTATTATCAGGTTTGTGTACTTGTGATTATATTGTAATTACACGAGGAGGTGCAGTAAGAGCGGGACCCACGAGGTTGAGACAGATGATCACGACGTATGAAGATGCGCCAAGATATCGACGAAACCGATAGGGATGAGATAGACGATCACAAGGCATAAAGATGCGTCGATGCATACATAGATCGTGATGTGAGTAATTGAGCCTATCGACTTGAGCCTGATCATATTAGGCTATGGTCTATGATTATCTGGTGTGATTGCTCATGCGATGTATAATTACTTATACACCTACTAGATATGTATATATATTTGTATACTATGTATATATATATATATATATATATATATTAAATATGTATATATGTGACACTTAACATGAGATCGAATCAAAATCTCCTTTTCTTAATAATATTAAGTTGGTAAACGTGAGACAATTAGATTGACCCACGTGGCCTTCCATCATTATTGGTAGAAATTAATTTTCGATGTAGGTTGAGTTGGTTGAGTTCCTTAAGGCTTGCCTATATCACGATTCGATATCTTACCTGCGATATAGAGATGTCACCAATGACCTAAGGATATGGTATACTTGGTCGAGTCCCTCGAGGACATATCATTGAATCATACTCATCCTATAACGATAGTGATGACTTATCTAGACATCATGGTTAGTCTAATCCCTCGAGGCCATCGTGGTTTGGAGGCCGAACAGGACATGAATTATAAGATGTTGTGATTAACAAGAGTTGCCTACATTTTTAGGCTTAGTATGATTGGTCGAGTCCCTCGAGGTTACATTTAGACACCAACTAGATTTCGATCCCCACTAGAGATCCGATAGGGGGTCTCCGATTCATATACCGGAGGGAGTTGTGTATTTCGTAAAAAAATAGCAGGAGTATATTAAGATAAAAGTCCTTATCTTAATTATTTATTTTTATAAAATCTATATATTATTTATTTCTATTGCATCTTTATTTTCAGAAGAAAAAAAAATATCTTTTTTTAAATCTCTTATGTGACATACTTGATGTCAACTACCTTATTGGTCTAAATTATACGGATTGGCTCCACAACCTGAGAATTGTTCTCACGATAGAGAAAATCATGTACGTCATTGATATAGTGATGCCTACTCCCGATAAAGTGGTAAACGATGATGAGATCGTTTGTTACGTGAAGTACATATATGACTCCACTCTTGCTTAGTATTACATGTTGGGCTCTATAACTCGTGAGTTACAAAAATAATATAAAAACATGGATGTCAAATTCATTCTTCTGTATCTCCATAAGGGTAACCTCACCAATAGTCACTGTAGTAAGTTTTGTTCTATTGTCCATCTTAAGGTTCATCTCGTCTCTCGCCAATCTCCTAGGTCTTGCTAGAACCTGCAACAAATTGCATATATGATATTATTGAGCAAAAATTGCTACATCTCCATAAATTGTTTGAGCTATTATTGCATTGGATGAGCAATGAAGCATAGTATTCACCCAGTTTCTCAAGGACCATGATATTATATCCCAATTGACACCTTATTATACACTTTAGCTCAATATTGCATCTAAGAGGAGGAATCACACATGTTAGACATGATATAGTACATGATGAGTTTCGCTGATCTACTTATCTCATTTTGGGGCTGCCTTGCTCACGTTAAGAGACATAACCTCAATAAGTTATAATCCAGGATGGAGCATTGTAAGTTCATGTGATACCCTGAGGAAACTTGTGGGTATTATTTCTATTACCTAGAGGATCAAAAAGTATTTATAGCCAAGAGAGCAGTGTTCCTTGAGATGAAACACATTCTTGGCGGAGATAGTGAGAGCATGATAGAGTTGAGCAAGGTTGGAGAACCTGGCTCAAGTACCATTCCACAACCTGAGTTTGTTCTGATACCTAGCATATAAGTTATAATTTTACGTAGGTCTAGGAGAGTATCTCATCCTCCTGAGAGATATGTGGGACATATTAAAGGAGAGAACATTGAAGATATTGATCTTTAGACCTACAATGAGGCTATTACGAGTATAAACTCCGGTAAGTGGCAAGAAGTCATGAATTCTGAGATGAATTTTATGTACTCCAATGAGGTTTTGAACATAGTTGATGCACATAAAGGTATTATATACATTGATTGAAAGTGGATCTTCAAGAAGAAGATCGAAATAGATGAAAAGGTAGACCTATAAAATAAGGCTAGTGGCTAAAGGGTATTGTTAAAGACAATGTATTAACTATGATGAAACATTCTCATATATAGTCATACTAAAATCCATCCAAATTCTATTGGCTATCGTAGCACATTATAATTATGAGATCTGACAAATGAATGTGAAAATCATGTTCCTTAATTGCAACCTCGAAGAGGAGGTGTATATGATATAACTTGAGGGATTCGTGTCTAAAGAAAGTTAAGATAAGGTATGCAGGTTGCTTAGGTTCATCTATGGATTGAAGCAAGCTTTCCAAAGTTGGAACATAAGATTTGATGAGGCGATCAGATCTTATGACTTTATTAAATTCATGTCCAAAGAAAGTTAAGATAAGGTATGCAGGTTGCTTAGGTTCATCTATGGACTGAAGCAAGCTTTCCAAAGTTGGAACATAAGATTTGATGAGACGATCAGATCTTATACTTTATTAAAAATGAAGATAAACCTTGTGTATACAAGAATGTAAGTGAGAGCACTATACCTTCTTGGTGTTATATGTGGTTCACATCTTAATTATTAGGAATGATATAAGAATGCTCTTTATGGTGACGAATTGGATATCTAGATACTTCTCTATGAAGTACTTAGAGGAAACATCCTACATATTAGGGATTCATATCTATAGAGATAGATTCAAGAGGATACTTGGCTTGTCTCAATCCAGGTACATAGACTTTAATATTAAAAAGTTTGGTATGAAAATTTTCCAGAGTGGTCTTATACCGTTGAGATAGGAGATATCGCTCTCTAAGAGTATATCTCCAAAGACTCTTGAAGAAAGGGTAGATATGAATAGGATACCATATGCTTCAATGATAGAGTCTATCATATATGTTACACTATTTACTAGGCCTGATATAGCACATGTTATGAGTGTCACGAGTAGGTATTAGGCGGATCGAAGCTTGGAGTACTGGAAAAATAGTAAAGTGTATCCTTAAGTAATTGAGAAGGACTAAGAAACTTTTACCGATGTATGAAAGTAGCCTCGGGGTTAAGGGCTATACAGACTTGAGCTTTCAGTCTAATATTGATGATAATAAGTCTAACTCAGGGTATGTGTTCACCCCAAATGGAGGAGCAGTATGCTGGAAGAGTTCCAAGCAAGATACAATTGCTAACTCAACTACAGAGGTGAACTACATTACTACAGTAGAGGCAACAAAGGAGGGAGTCTGGATAAAGAAATTTATTACAAATCTAGTAGTCATGCCAGACAACGATTAAACTGATTCCCTTATATTGTGAGAAGTATAAGATGATTACTCAAATTTGGGAACTCGGGTTTTATTAAAAGTATTATGAGGAGATTCCAACTTATTAGAGAGATCGTGGCCCAATGAGATGTAGTAATGGAAAGAGTTTAATTCAAAATTAATATCACATATCCACTAACAAAGCTGTTGTCTTAAATTATCTTTGAGTGTCACAAGTATCTTATAAGGGTTAGATACATATGTGATTGACTTTAGATCAAGTGAGAGATTGCTAGTCATAGTTGTCATGTAAACCAATCACGTAAGTGATGACATATGCGACATGATATGCACTTCTTTTGCTTATTATTATTATTATTATTATGATTTTTTCTCACTTTATATTACTTGATACATAAATATATTACGATGTTGCAATGAGAATCAAATTGTGATGAAATCATAATAATGAGATTGATTCACATTTAAACGTATACCCTAAATAATCATAATCATAGGTTACTCGAGAGAGACATCGAGATAACCGGACATATTAGTATACTGTATACTCGTCCATATGATGGAAGCTGTTGGTCTCATAGCTACTCATGTGGGGGACACTAGGGCTATAATGTAGGTGCTCATTGGAGAATGAGTTCACTGATTGTCCGCTCACGAAATGTTCGATGGTTAATAATACCTCATTGTTAGATAACGATTACGTCATCTTAGCGATGTACTTGGTTCTTAGACTTAAGATACCAAGAATGTCTTATATGAGTACTCCACTCTTTGATAACAAACTTATATGTTTGAAAGTTTTAGATCTAGCACAACCGGTCATCGAGAGTGGCAACCAACCTTAGGAGGACTATTGAGTGTTAATAGAGGATCATCCGCTCTCGGTATCATAAGACAAATATTATATGTGTTCTTGCTTAGACAAATCCTTAGCCAAGGTTATTCAGATTAAGAGAGAAAGTGTTCTTCAGAAGAATATGATTAGAGCGAGACTTGAGGAGAAATCGTATGAGCCTAACAATACCATATCTGGTGTACGGTTTGTGAGATATTATATGAATGAGAGATTATATGTACACGATAACTGAGGATAAATAGGTCCAAAGGATTGAATTGCCCTATATCGTCTAGGGACTACGGCGTAGTGGCATAGTACATCTGTAGTTGATAAGTCGAGTGAATTATTATAGAGATAATAATTCACTGAATTGGAAAGAGTTTTGATATGTATGACTCACGACCGGCTCAATATTGGGCCTAGGGGGTCATATACATATGATAGATGTTACGACGAGTAGAGATTCAGATATGAAATATCCACCGAAGCCCCTATTTTATTAAATATCCATTAAGCTCATGAATTATTGGATCATATAGATGAGATCCAATAAAAACTAATAAGAGATTATTGGATAGAGACCCACTAATCTAAGAGGCTTTGGTAATTAGATAGAAATTCAATACCCAATAGGACATGATATATTAGGGTTATGTTGACAGAAGACCTTTATAAATAAGAGGGAACTAAAGGGTCAAAGGTTGGGACTTCTTGGCTACCTCTCTTATTCTCCTCTCTCATTCTCCTCTTAAGCCAACAATTATAAAGATTTGGATAGTGATTTGAGGAGCGCCTTCATAGCTTCTACCGTGTGGTTCACCGCTAGAGAGGAGAACACTTGACCTCTTTCATCTTTCTCATAGATCTATAGGAATTCAGGGATATACGATCTCCCCATGTAACATAACTATCTCACATATGATTTTTAATTTTACGAATTTTTACGCACCAATCTTCGCACCAAGCACCTTTTTGAGAAATATGAGATTTTTATTTTTTCGTTTGATGTCGTCTCTATATATTTTTTATAATATAATATAGGAGAAAATGATTATAGAAGAAGCATAACAGATAAATATATATTTTGATAATAAAGTCGATGTGGCTTATAATGTAGTGAGTAATTGAGGAGGGAGGACAAAGAGGGGAGGAGTGGATCGAGTAAGTGAAAGTGACTACAACGACCACACACTTACTCGCCTTCACATTGGATCAAGACCACCAATAAGAATGAAGTGACAACAAGCAATGTCAAAGATTATGAGAAACACAATGGGATTATGAGAAAAAGGAAAAAGGATAAGATCATCAATAGATGAAATGTAAATAGTAAAATATATTTTAATTTTTTTAGGTGTTTGCAATACAAAGAGGAAGCACGGTCCTTATACTAATGTTTTAGAGGTAAAAAAATTTAGACGATTTTCTTGAAAAAAAATCATTCCTTTTGGATTTTTTAACGTATCACCGGGTTTTAATTTTTTATTTAATATTTTTTTTTATCTAATACCCTAAATATCTCTCGCCATCGTTATCCATTCGGACATTGTCAATTTCTGCCTCGTTGGCTGCCTCTGTCCTAAATTTATAATTATAAAATAATTTTAATTTAATTTAATTTTATATTATTTATAAATAAATATCTCACCATACACAATTATGATAAAGTAAATGAATTTAAAAGTTCTAAAAAAGACACGCAAAAAGTATTTGATATCGTCTTTCCACCCACACTTGGCTTTCTGGGCCATTCCCTCCTCCCCTTTTGTGTTCATCACTGTAGACTTGCCCCTTTATGTTGCGAACCCACCCGTCATTATAGCTTGGTCTGCAGGAGTCCCCCGTACTCCCGTTCCGTCCACTTCACACTTTGAGGCGGCCGCATCTTTTCCATTTCAAACCCTTCTCCGATCCTTCTGCTCTCTCGAATGCTACTGCCGTTGCTTCCTTCGGCGATCTGATCGAACTTTCTTTTGGTTTTGTACGATCTCAGCTTCTAACTGAAGCCGAAGAGGCGATCGCCCGTTTGCTTCCCTCATCCCCCACGAAAGGTTCAGGACACGAAAGGTTGAATGGGGTGTGTCCAGGGCAAGCGCTGTGGCCGCTACAAGAAGCGCTGCAGCAGCAGCTGCTGCCACTACCAACCCTCCTCCATCTCCACCGACGCCACCGATCCCTTTAGGATCCACGAAACGGACTCCTCGCGCGGTCTCCCCCTCCACGCGCTCTCCGGCGGCTTTGCGGTCGTCCCCTCCGCCGGTATCTGCCTACGGTACGCCTCCCTCACGCAGCGTGGCCACTATCCTGACTCGCCCGACCGCGCTAACCAGGACAGCTTCTGCGTGAAGACCGGCTTCCAGGCCAACCCCGATCTCCACTTCTTTGGCGTCTTCGATGGACACGGCCAGTTCGGCACCCAGTGCTCCGTGTTCGTCCGTGACAAGCTCGCAGACATCTTGTCCGGCGATGCTCACCTGTCGGAGGATCCCGTAGAAGCCTATCACTCCGCTTTCCTGGCAGCCAATTCGGCGATTCATGACAGCGAGATCGATGATTCGATGAGCGGCACGACCGCGATCACTGTTCTTGTAGATGGGAACACGCTCTATGTTGCGAATGTGGGGGATTCACGGGCTGTGGCCGGAGTTTGGAATGGTAATCGTGTCATGGCCGAGGACTTATCGAGTGATCAGACGCCGTACAGGAAGGATGAGTACGAGAGGGTGAAGCTCTGCGGGGCGAGAGTGTTGAGTGTTGATCAAGTGGAGGGCATTGTGGATCCTGATATACAGAGCTGGGGTGATGAGGAGGATGGTGACGGGGATCCACCAAGGCTGTGGGTGCAAAATGGCATGTACCCAGGGACGGCTTTCACAAGGAGTGTGGGAGACTCGACGGCAGAGAGTATAGGAGTGATCGCTGATCCGGAGGTTAAGACTGTGAAGATCACACCAAACCATCTCTTCTTTGTTGTGGCAAGTGATGGCATATTTGAGTTTCTATCAAGTCAAGCGGTGGTAGATATGGTAAGTCTCCATTTCTCCTCTAGAGGATTGCTTTGTTTGATATTTGCTTAGTGCATTCATTTGTGATTTCTTTACTTATACTGTTACCAAACCTAATTGACATACACTTTTGCAGATCTATACTAAAATGAATGTGATAGTATAAGTGTATGAATTAGTAAAGAGATGGCCAATAATGAATTTGAAGTTGACACTTCTCTAGAATACACCTAAAGTTATTTTTCTAGTGAACTTCTTTCTTTAGTGGATCTTTTTTCCTGTTACGCAATAGGTGAATGTAATTGAACTTTGGCAATCAAGTCCAATGTTTTTTTTTTTCTCTTCTGGCATGACTCTTTGTCTGATAGAAGACTAGGCTATACAAATAATTCCTCAGTGCCCTGTCGAGTTTGGATATTATGTCTTCCTAAGTTTGTATCCTTTGATTTCTACCATGATCTGTAATTTTCTACAGTTGAATCAAATTTCTTTATATTGCTTCTGATAATTTTGAACAAAGACTTTCTTTAAAGATGATATTGACTTTAATGACTTTCACCAGTGGATAATTGCTACAGTCAGGTGTAGATTATCTGATGAAAGTTGAGTTTACTACACAAGAAATAAGTATGAGAGGTTTTGTTAGAGATGTTGTATGAGGGTAAATTCCTTATCACATATTGGAATGAGATAAAAAGAAACAATAAAGAATTAGATTCTGCCTCTTTAGTCCAGATAATATGAGCATCAGATGTACGTGTCTGAGGACTTTATTCGGATAGGAAGCACAAGATTTCAAATTCCAATACTGTTGGCCTTCATTAAGCAAAGCATGATGTTGGCAAGAAGACGGCAATGAAGGGTCCAACTTCTAACATGGTTGTGTAATGCTGACATCAAAGATAATAACCATCCACCCTATATGAAAACTCTAAATCAGAAAGAGGTTCTTAAGAGCCAGTGACAATTAAGAGCCTGGTTCATTGTGGAGTATCTTATAGTTGAATAAAAGAATGAACTAGGCATGAGATTGTCAATCTCATGTTATTTTGTACTAGAAGACTTGATGGGATGGAACAACATCAATTGGTTGACTTTAATGGTCTTTAACCTCTTGTTTTTTTTTCTTTGAGTTGTATATGTTCATCCATTAATCCTTATTATATCAGCTCATCTTGTGCAGGTATATACACTTGCAATTTCTTCTGGGCATAAACTTTTCTTGTATATTTTCTTTATAGATAATGTAAAAATATATATTTTGATTCTTTCAAGTTCCTCATGTTTCTTTCTTTCTCACAAACATGAAAAGTTTTGCATTACAACGGTTCATGTCCCAACTATTTGGGGTTGGATATATGAATAATTTTCTATCATTTTGTGTCATGCAATATCTCTAGTTAAATCAAGAGTATTTCACTCTTTTCATATTATTTTTAGTATTTTTTTAATGTCTCACTCTACCTCTTTTCACACTTCTAATTCTGATTGACTCATCTTATTTGTTCACAACATCCTCTTTTGCTATATCTGATTGTTATACATTTTGATCGCTGAATCTATTTATTTAATAAGTTTACACCAGTTTTGCTGCTTTCAGAGACCTGTTTTTGGCTTCAGGTTTCCAGGTTTGCTGATCCTCAGGATGCCTGCTTGGAAATTGCTTCTGAATCTTACAAATTGTGGTTAGAGAATGAAAACCGGACAGATGATATAACAGTTATTGTTGTGCAGATCAGAAACATCAGTGATGTAAGTTCAACCTTTTATTACCTGACGATAACATTAGCTGCATTTTCTTCATTGTTTTGGTAACAGCTTCCAACATTTCAAAAATAATTGTATCAGTCATATGCTGCTGCAAATGATGGAGCTATCCAAACCAACAACAACAATGCTTCTCTAGATCCAGGTAAATTAAAAGTTGAGAGGTACATAGTCTCACGATCAGAAGTTAATCTCTCAAAGAAAAGCAGCTGTCTCGAGCTGCAGTCGTGCCTTCCTGACTGCTCAGTGGATCTAAGTTCTGCACGTGCTGCCCCTTCAACTCAGTCTTTCCATTTAAATGGTACGCCTTCTGTTTCCTATGTTTTTCTTCTGTAATTCTCCAACACTTCAGTTGTGATATTTTTTTGTTATGGCAGCGATTAATTCGGACTGACTGGAGTTAAATGGTACTATATATATGCCTTCAATTTTGGTACTGGGAAGCACTACTCTACTAATGACTTGTAAAATTTTAAACGTAAGTGGTTATATTGCCATCCTTATCTCATTGTTAGGAGTTAAATACCACCTGATTATTTCATAATCATGCACATCCATAGTTTTAGAATTTGTCAGAGAAATTTGTTTACTATACTATTGCTAACTCTATCCAATCCTCACGATGTGCAGGATAATTAAATGTGTTCTTCCACTTACATCAGAATGCACAAAAAAAGACCCATACACTCTTTCGTCGGTGACATTTTCAGTGACATTCTAGGCCCTTCTGTATATGGACTTTGCTATCTCTTCCGCTGTGCAAATGAGGCAGAGCCACTTCAAGCAAAATGAAACTCCCTGACCTTTAGAAGGACTTGCTTTGGCATCTTCATTGTCTATGACCAGCTAATTCTGTCAGCATAGGCGATACAAATAGCAGAATGCCAGATCGGGTAGCTGAGGCCTGCAATATGGTAAGGTGCATTCGTAGAAGAATGTGGCGAAGTCATGGGGTTGCAAATATGAGTTTGAATTGATCGCTTGGTGGCTGGCTGGATGTGAGCTTTACCATCTTTTATCGAACCAGAGAGAAGCAAAAAACTTGAAAATATTTCTAGGACTCTTGTTATCTTGGTATCTGGTAACAGTATAATAGCGGTAGTGGCTACATAATGATATTTTTTAATTAAAAAAAAGGACAATGAGGCCTTAAGGGAGGAACAAAATTTTTTTTTTGTGGAAAAAATAACCAATGTTTTGGAGGAATACCCAGTAATCAATGGTTATGATCGCACAATTTAGCTCATTCATGTATTATTATTTTCCACAAAGAAAAAATAAATGAATGAGCTAAGCAACCCAAGCCAATGTCACTTGTTTTGAACAGGTTGTCCCAAATCCGAGCCCAGTTCAGAGGAGACTCGAGTCATACCGTGTCATTGGGGTTGAGTCTTCCTGTGTCGGATGAGATCGGAATCTCGGGTTCCAATCCCTAAAACCCTTTTCCCACTTCGTGGCTCACGCCATGGCGGAGCGTTTCGGTGTTCCCAGGCGGAGCTAAGAACCCGAAACCCTGCCGATTCCTTCTTCCCCTTGACATACGAAGAAAGGGATTCGAAATCGATTGATGGCATCTCCGAGAGATTCAGGCGCAGCGCAGCTCCCACCGGCGGCTTCTTCTCCTCCTCCGCTCCACGCCATGGACGCCGACGAGGAAGACGACAACGTGAAGCAACTTAAGGAGTGCGCCACCCTCTACTTGTCCCTTCAGGCAAACACTTCCTTTCTTCCTTCTTTCCTGGTTTCCTTCGCTTCTAATAGACTGCCGCTTTGTTCTGATCTGGATGGTACCCATATCATTCGTTGTCTTCTGAAACAGGAGTGCCTCGCCGAGACCAACAGGAATTGGAAGTCCTGCCAATCCTGTACGTGCCTGGTTCTTTTCCTTTTGGTGTGATTTACTTATTGCTGTCTCTAAAACAATTTTCACATTTTGATCGAGATATTTAGTTGTAGTTAGGTATTTCTCCTTGGTAGTGTGGTAAAGGAAGACTTGCATATTTGTGATTCTCCATACAAGTCAACTTAAACGGTAGCTAGAGGGTGGGGGGAGGAGTGGTTTAAGTCTGCCAAGATATGAGGCGTGCAAATCTGCAATATCAGCATAGTCAGAAGGAAACCAAACTTGCCTCTGGTGGGTCCTTTCGAATGCTCAAGTTAGATGTTGACCTAACTAACGATCGCCGAGATGGTAATAAGAAGCAGTATACCTTGGAATGGTTTTTATCTACAGGCACATAGGAGTTATTCGCTTGTAGAGGCAGGTCTCCAACCAATTTCGGTCGCCAGATATTTATTTACCAATTTCAGTTGGAAGACAGTGCTTTAGCAACCATGATCTTGATAGAATTTAAGAAGACTGCAACAGCCCCTAACAAATGGTGAGAGACATTCTCAGCCTAAGAGTCTGAGAAGTCACGTAACTTCTACTATAGCCAAGACACATGACGTCTTGCCTCATGGATTACTCGACATTAATGAACTGTTAAATATATCAAGGGTTATCTTGTTTCACTATAAGTGACCTGAAGTGTACTTGCGGCAAAAGTTGCCTATATTTGATTCACCATGAATTGATGCCGACTCTGAAGTGGAGTTCCAAAAGGTCCCAAACTTGAAGAAAGTGGACTTCGGTGGAGAGCGCCAAGGTTACTTAAGGAAAAGTTGGAAGGGAAGACAGTTACTTAAGTTGAATTCAGAGAAATCCTTGGATAACTGAACACTCGTGTCGAAGTTAAGTTCCGTGGAATTTGACTTACGAAAATTCCACTTTGGTGCCAGTTTTCGTCTTCCGTGAAATATACTGGTTGCTACTATTGCTATACTTATCCTAAAAGCTCATGCCATAGTGACAATTAGGACCTGACTAGCCGGAATGCTGCAAGCTATAAATAATAGCCAACAGTGTGATGCTAATGCTTAAATGTTAGTTTCAATTGTAAATTAATTGCATTAAATGTCAATATGTGTCCATGAGAACTTGGGAATTGGGACAAAGCAAAACTAAATCAGTATATCAAGATAGGACTATGTTAGAGTTTTTTATTTCAATCATTTATAGTCCTGAAGCATAATACTTTCTGATCACCTAACTGTCACGACCTTAGCAAGTTTTGCCTAAGGCGTGCGGCACCCTCGCGCGTCCGTCCGCAAAGGTCAGCCTCCTCGAAGCCTCCCATTGTCCCTTAGGACCAACAAAAGAGAGAATGGGTTAAAGAGAACGCCTCAATCGGGATCCACAAGCAAACATGTCCGAAAAACACTTCATAGACAATGCAAATTACAAACAGACTTTACAAGCTCTGAATAGTTGCACAACAAAGGGTAAAATGGTCCATTACAGACCGAAAAGCTCTCGCACGTGTCCACATGACACAACCTTTATTTACAAGCCTAAAGAGGCCACCAACCCAACTAACATGGGACTATTTAGCCTTCGGCCGCCCCTCTACCTGCTGTACAAGGCATGAACATGCCAAAAGACAACGGACAGACATAAGCATTACATCCAACATCTTGTTTAGAAGTTTGTCCGTTACATTCTCCCCCACTTATCCCTTTGACGTCCTCGTCGAAGCCTTTGTGAACACTGCAACTCTTCGCCTTTGCTGAGTCTTCAATCTTCTGCTCCAGCTGCAATGCGCCTCCTGGCTCCCAGCTGCTCTCCGCTGCTGTTTCTGAGTAGTCGAACCTTTGATCCGCCATGCTGCTTCAACTCGCCAATGACTCTGACTCTGGTGTGGGGTTGGCTGAGTTGTATTGATCCTCGTTGATTCCTGCGGATCCACCAAATGAAGGAAAAGACCATCCTTACTGCGCCAGTCTCTCACAATTTCCACATGCTGCTTGAACTGGGTGGATGCTTGTTGGAGCTTTAACGAGCATCGCCTCGCAAACTTCTGAAGTTTTGGGTCCTTCCTCCACAAAATCTGCTCATTGACTCTTCTTTTAGTTAGTTGTCACATCCAAGTAGGTTCGCATCACTTCCGCTTTCGATTGACATTTCGTTGGGAAATGAAGCGGACAATCTACTCTCAGTAGCACTGATCACCGTTGGTGAGGATTTGACAACTATTGTCTTCCATTATCTTCGAAGGGTCTTTGAACTTGTGCAGAGCTCCTCTGCTGGATAGATAAGAGAACTGGGGTACTCGGTTTCGCCCATTCTCTTAAGAGTTGAGAAGGCAAAGGTTACTTTGACTTCGCCCGCCTCCTCGAGGTTGTACTTCATGCATCGAGCTGGTTACTGGTCTTCGCCTGCTCTTTGCTCACACTTCTGAAGCACTTGAAGTGTTTGCACTCCTTGCGTTGAGTTAGCTACTGTGATTCACCTTCTCAATGCTATCGAACTTCTGGAATGCGGGAAGTTTTCACCCCAACTTGGAGTAATTCTCTGATAGATGAGGTCGCCTCTGGGATTGTATCGTCTTCTCCATCAACCCTGCCGCCTACTCCACTGAGTAGCAAAGGTACAGCACCGTGTACTGCTTGCTTCGTTCCTTGGTCGTGCACTCTTGCATGACCTGAAGTCCTTCACTTACGGCTATCTTGATGAGAAACTTGTTGACACCGGTCTTACGAAGTTTCTTGGCCTCTGCCCTTCAGCCTTGTCTCGGTACTCGGAGATTGCCTCTGCATGCTCCACCTCCTCGGCCCCTTTCACGACCAAGCGCTCTCCCTCCATGAGAGCAAGGGATCAATGACTTGCACGGAAGTCCCGCCTCTGCGGTACCATGGCGCTGCCATGCCCATGGCCCTACTATCCATCGCCTCGCATCTGTATCCCTTTTCTGCATGATCAGTAGAAATGTCTCTGTGGCACTCCTCTGAGTCCACCTCCATTCCGACTGATGCTTGATTTTGGGTAGCTAAGTCCCTCTGGACTCGTCGTCGCTTCCTCGCCCCTTTCGACCCCCTGCTTCAACACCATTGTGTTCTCCAAGCAGTCCGTTTGGTCGATGGAAAGACAGACTGCAACTCCCATGCATGGCCTCTGCCATCACGTTGTAGAGTTTGCACCGATTCTGTTCTCCTTAGCTTCCTTGGTAGCAACGTTCGCTTACTCGACCTTGTCCTCTGACTTGTCGGGCTCCCTTAAGCGAATATGAGCTCTGGAGAAGTCCAACTCTCCAGCTGCTTCGATCATACCTCTGCATGATCAAGTCCCTCCCATGGAACTCACTGGTACTTGCATTCGAACTTTTCCCTTGGTGGAACCCAGCCCCCATATGCTGATGACCAAGGTTTTCATCCGATGCAAAATTCGGTGCACGCCCGGAAGACCCGCCTCTGCGGTACCATGGCCTTCACTCCTTGAATCCATAGCCCTTCTTGCCGTCGTGTTGTTCACCAAAGCGAAGCTCCCAGTAGCTCCCGATCATACCTCCATATGATCTCATCCCTCACGGGACGGATTGTGTGTATCGCATTGCCACGAACTGTTCCACCACGATCCGCTACACCATGTCGCCTCCTGGTGACATCTCCATTGCATTCTGATCTTTGTGGAATAAGCTCGAATTGTGAACCCTCCATGTGTGGCCTCTGCCAATACATCGCAGGGTCTCCTCCACCTTCGATTTTGTTTGTTCCTTTGGCAATCGACCTTCATCCACCCACTCTTGGGTTACACACAGATGAAGCACCGCTCTAGGACAGTCCGTCGCCTAGTAGCTCCCGAAGTCCACCGACTTCACTGTGATTTGTGCACCATTGTCTAGATCCTGGGCCTCTGCCCCTACCAGCACAATCTCCGCCGTGCACTGCTTTCTTCATAGCAACTTGAATGGCAACACTATGGCATATTCTTCAAGAGTACCCGCCTCTGCGTCCTCTTACCCCGTGCTAAGGCCTCATGAACCCAACTTCGCCTCTGCAAATTGAGTCGCCTTAGTTCCTCCATCAAATGCTCCTCCGAGATAAGGTGCATGTGCCCAGAAGCTCCCTTCGTCTTTGGCACCATGCAAGATGAGTCCGCTCCGTCAGAATGAAGGACCCATGGAACAACATGATCCTACCCTTGCCTCTGCAAGAGTTCATGTCTTTGACCTCTGTCTAAGGAAAGCACTGTGCTTCTGCTCCATGTTCCAACTTCTCTGCTGGCTCCCTTCAGGCGGCTTGGGTACTTCGCCAAGTTACACCCAAGTTGCTCCGCTCCTCGTTTTTGCATTGAGTCGATGGTGGCCCTCGCGCCCACCATTCCACGGGTCAACCCTCCCTTGAGTCCGATCTCCATATCGACTCTAAGTGTGCCTTCATTTAAGTTGCTTTAGGTCGCTCCCCCACTTGATCTCGCAATGCATCCACCAATGCATTCTCTCGAGCGAGATCATGCGGCAACTCCTCGCTGCTTGCTCGGTCCATTGAGCTTCGTGGAGTTGTTTGTGAGGTACTCCTCCTCAACATGTGAAGTCCGTCTCACATGATTCTCCCTCTGGAGTGCCGAGACTTATCCCTCCTGGATAACTGTCCCGTTGGAGCAACATCTCTCTTCGTTTCGGAGACCACCATCCCCTTGGACTACTCCGATCTGCTGAACAAACTGTGCATTGTTCTGCCTCCTGCAGACGCACTTGCTAGATTGCGCCTCCACGTCAATACAACCACCGCTGCACCCCTCAAGGCCTAGCAACATGCTGAACTCGTTGCACACTTCAGCCTCTTCCGGACGTATCCTTTGCATGACGAAGAGAAAGTTTCAATGCTCCATGGCGCCGAGTCTCGGTCGCCTTGGGATGGCCACGAACATTCCATCGTCCGCATACAAGCCCATGCATGAGTACCAAATTCTTCGAGTTAGCAATTCCCCTCATCTCTGTGAGCTTTGCATAACTCTTTTGGTCGTTGAACAACTCATTCCACCTTGGATGGTCTCATTCTTGCCAAGCGCCTCGCTTGCCTAGAGCGCCATCAAGTATAGTTGTCAACGTTGAGCCGTAGCTCAAACTCAGCCATCCCAGCCTTTGTGCGCTCCGCATTCTTCCAAGCTTGCCTGTTCTCGTGGTGCCTCTTGCGCGAAGGGTTGGCCATTCCTCAAAATGCCAATGTTAGATGCCCGCTCCTTTGAGCGACTCTTTTCCCTACATCTCCATGCCCGTTTTCCCTCAAACGGTCGCGCGTGTGCTGACTGCCCTCGACGCAGCCCCGCTAGGTCCCCCACGTTTGCATGTCATGTGTTTCTATGAGTGCTTGTCCCGCTCTGATACCATAATGTCACGACCTTAGCAAGTTTTGCCTAAGGCGTGCGGCACCCTCGCGCGTCCGTCCGCAAAGGTCAGCCTCCCCGAAGCCTCCCATTGTCCCTTAGGACCAACAAAAGAGAGAACGGGTTAAAGAGAACGCCTCAATCGGGATCCACAAGCAAACATGTCCGAAAAATACTTCATAGACAATGCAAATTACAAACAGACTTTACAAGCTCTGAATAGTTGCACAACAAAGGGTAAAATGGTCCATTACAGACCGAAAAGCTCTTGCACGTGTCCACATGACATAACCTTTATTTACAAGCCTAAAGAGGCCACCAACCCAACTAACATGGGACTATTTAGCCTTCGGCCGCCCCTCTACCTGCTGTACAAGGCATGAACATGCCAAAAGACAACGGACAGACATAAGCATTACATCCAACATCTTGTTTAGAAGTTTGTCCGTTACATAACGGAATATCAAAAAAATTGAAAAGACCTTGCTAACCAGAATAAAAATATGACAAATAAAATGATTTTGGTCTTTTGTTTTTTTTATCACAAAATAATGCTTTCTTTTACTTCCATATTCGCTGGATCATTGGTCACATGGGCTTGTAAAGCATGGTTTGTAGGTGAGTGTAAATTTAGCAATGAGAGAAATTGTTTGAAGTAAAGAGTTAATCAGAATATGTGATGGGGGCATTATGTTCTGAATTTGTTGGGCTGGTCTTTGGTGTATGTGATTCCAGAATGGATGGTAAATTTAGTCATGAGCAATTTCAGAACTGAAGGGTGACCACGTCAAATGATCTGTTTCCAGTGGATGCTGGGAATGGGAAGAACTGTATAAAGGTGTTTAAGTGGGGATTCTCTAGGTGGTTTATAGAATACATTAGAAATGATGACAGAAGATGCAACACTAATTTAGAGTCAATCATGACACAGGAATGGAGAGAAAAAGTCAATCATGTGATTTTGTATAGGGAAATAGTAGAAAATCCAGAAAACAACAGCAGACTCTGGAGATGTGTAACATGCATAACATCTTGTCAGATAGGTCGTTGTACATTCCTGGTAAGGATGATAAATCAAAAGTGTTTTGCCTTTAGTTACCTAAAAAATGGAGTTCTAGTCCAATTGAATTGTATTATTTGTTTCCTAATTTTTCTGTTTAACCTGTAAGTTCTATTTTGATTATTTTGCATTTGTTTCTACAGACAATAGATTTTTTATTTTTAAAGAAACCAAAAAATCTGGAGCCTGTTGCACTTGATATTTTTTTTTCTCATTAGGCAATCTTATTTTATGCGTAAAACCTAGTATGTTCCCAAGCCGCATAGCATATCAAGGATGCAAGATGATTAATATGTACAATATTGTTGTTTGTCTGCCAAATTTGTGTTCCATCAGTGCTTTGATGAGATAATAGTGGGGTAAAAATTATATGCTGCTAGACGTTTTATTAGTTTGTTTTTAAATAGGTATCTTTTTTCATTTTTTTTAAACCAGATGTTCAAGCATTAAAAGCATGCCATACAAGAAGAAACCCTAGTGAGCAGAAGTGAAGACTAGCTATAGTGAATAACCCAGCTGCAGCCTCACAACATCATGAGCACTCGCAAATATGAACATACTACTGACTTATAATAAGCTCTATTCTTCTGACTCGCAGCAGATTTCTCTGTGAATTTTTGTTTCAAGGACTTCACCACATGAAACACTACTGAGTTGTTTGCTTGTTTCATGAGTTCTCATTAGCAAAGGGAAAACCATTTGCACACTTTGATTGCAACGGAAATGAGACTTGCATAATTTGCTTCACTTAGCTATATTGAAGTTGACAATGAAAAGTGAAATGACAATAAATTGGTTGTCACCACCCCACTTATTTGTGAACGAATAAGGTATCTCTATCTGGGGGACTTCAACAATTTTTTTGCCCTTTTAGTCTGTCTTTGTTGTTCAAGGAAGAACCAACTTCTATATTTTGGCAAGTGATTCAAAACTTTAGGATTTAATTTAAATCATTGATGAGTTTGTTCTACTAAGTTTATCTCTATGACGATATATAATATTTCTTGGGACCAAATTCTTGATCTGCATTTACACTTCATCTGTCAATCTACGTTCTTTTTGTGTAATTTTCTTTCTGCTACTATTTCTATTCTCTTATCATTCTATTACTACTGAAGTTGAATTATTGCGGGAAAGTCTTTTTAATTCAATTTATTTATCAAAATTTTCATTGAACGTATTTGATAATCAATATTTCGGTAGAGAAAAATAACTTTGAGACATCAATCAAAAGAATACATTTGTTTAGTTTAGAAGTAGAAAAAGGAAAATGAAAGATTAATTTATAATTTTGAAATAGGCAAAGAAGTCTTGGTGTGGTACAAGAGATGATGGAATTATGCTTCCATTACTAGATGTAATCTTATGCACGTGATCATGGGGATGAACTAAGCCTTACTAGAGACGAATCGATGTTTGACCCACATTATTTGTCGGATCCCCTGACAAAGAGAGAAATGCAATTAAATCGCATTAATTGGTGGTGGTTTGAGGTGGAAGAAGGTGATAAATTTTTAATCATTATCAACATTATTGTTGGAAGGATTTATTCAGATGCTTTTTCCAAGCAATAACAAAAACAATTCGATATTATAAGAACATTATTTTGCTCAATTTGGTCCCGTCTCAAAGAAAATTCAATCATCAAGAGTACTTTTTTTTTACTCTTACATTGACAGCAGACCAACCCATCAAAGGTAAAGGAAAGAAGTTGAATGTAATGTATTGAATAGGTATTTTATTTTTTATTCATCATTCGGGTCAATGAGTTAAACCAGATAGTTATATGAGTGGAACAAAACAACTTAGAAGTTTGCAGTAAGAAGATAAAATCTCGTTGAAGTAAACATAAGCAGTGTAAACTGTTTACATCCTTTGCTTGGAAGCTTCGCTTTTGCAATCCTTGCCATTAAGTTCCAAAAAAAGTTGATTATAATTAGGAATTAGGAAGACCGACAACTGCAACTTGGCAGATGCCAAGAGCATATGCCAGCAACCCATCTCTCTTCCAAGGAAAAGGAATGGCTCCACATCTGCCACATGACCAAAAACTTGTATGGAAAACAAAGAACACAGATGAGGAGAAGAAGAACAGAGGAGAAAAGATTTGGCTAATACATGTGATCATATTATGTTTGGATTGGAAACCACTTCTCCATGCTAGAGAAGAATAGGATTTGAGATCAGTTCACAGCAATTACATATCACAATTCCCATTGTTTTCATCTGAGTCTTTCCTTTTTTTGTCCCTCTCTGTTCATCCTTTGATCGCAGAGATCATATCCAACTTCTTGTGATTCATCCGTCCTTCCAAAAATCGCACGGAAAACAAGAAAAAGTTGGATTTGATCCCATCAAAGAGAGGAAGAGGGGAAAGAAGCCATCTTTCGGATTATTCGTCCCTTTTTCTTTGCTTAAACTATTTAACTTTCAGATCGTATCATTCCAGCCGAAGCAATCGCCTCAGATCCTTGGTGGCGGAACAATCCACGACGGCCTTCGCCCCCGCCGGCGGTAGATCCTCTTTCCTCCTTGAGAAGCTCGGCAGCGGCAGCGCCCGGGGCGACGGCGAGAGATCGAACGCCGACCCCGCGTACACGTCCGGCGGCATCGCAGCCGCCGGCGATCTCAGCCGGATCTGCTTCGGGATCATGACCGGGTCCGGCCCTAGCCGCCCCATGCCGAACAACGCCGGATCCCACCCGACGCTGGCGGAGGGAATGGCCGCCGTGCCCGGCCCGCCCTTCCTCGCCTTTGCGGCCTCCAGCGACTCACCTCGCCTGAGGATGGTCACCTGCCCCATGGCCAGACGGGGCTTGGCGGGCTGTTTGGGCGATCCCTCCCTCCTCCTGCGGAGGGGTTTGGCGCTCCGAAGGCCAGGGGATGGGCGGAGGAGGCAGTCTTGGGGGCGCAACACCTCGGTTCCCATGGCATCGACCGATTCGATGCTGGCAAAGTTCTAATCTTTGGCAACGAGTCGGAATCAAGGACGTCTTTCTCCGTGCTCTTCCTCCTCAGGCAGGAAGACGAACCCTTTTGCTATTTAGTCCCTATTGGACGGGCAATTAAGAGTGAAGGAAGGGGTCGCCGGAGGGCGTTCATTTATGGAGGGGAAAGGCGAGCGATGCGTCGGGCCCACATCATTTCTGGTCGTTGGATGGGCGACGCGTGTACCGCAAGATCCGCATCCGCGTCAGCTGTTCGATATGAGAGGGTTAGCTCGGTTTTATCTCCATAGCACCGTTAGGTCGCCGTTTGTTTCGCATAGCTTGCGGCATTTATAAACGGAGGGTCCCTGTTTGAAGGGCTCGAGGGCGTTTGCGGAGCTAGCGTTTTTCCGTTTAAAGGACCCGCAACCGGAAAGTGCAGCTAATTAAATGGCAGTGTGACCTTCCACTAGCGGGACCTTTTAACCCCTGGTTGATGCGACTGCTTGTGAGGACCTACGCCTTTCTCCGGTGGAGACCTTTTAATTGGATGGTGAGTCTTCTTTTCTTTAGATAAAGTTGGGCAATAAGATGCCGGGAACCTGTTTGCGTTAATGCGTGACAGATTCGGTGCGCTAGCTTTGTCCGTCCTTTCATCTTTCACTGGTTTACGATTTGGGATTAGTTAATCGACTGATAACTGTGCTCTTTCTTGGATGTCCGTCGACATGAGCATGCGATCGAGTGAGCATTAGGCTAGTTGCACGTTTTGTTGTTTATTGGACATGTCGAAAGGTTTGTCATGCCCGGCCCAGATACCCTCAAAGCCCAGAAGAACAAGTAGGGGCAATTGCAAATAATAAGTTGCTTCTACTGGCAGCAATGTAACTCAGTGTGGGGGAGTAACTGGTGGCAGTATGTATTAGGTTCTCTTATCATTGCTACAAACTATACCTGAATAGTTTCAGTCTATGGGGCATATCTACAAACCATTTGCAGGCTGCGGGCTATATCGTGACTGACATGATGGGTTTGTGAGGTCCGTTTTGACTGTGTCTTTTTGACTTTGACCATTTGTTTTGCCAATTCTGTCGATCACCATCATGATTCGGGCTTGGTCTCGGTGGATTAAGTCTAAATTATTAGTTAAAATAATTAAGCTGAAGTTGATAATAGTATACTCATCAAATCCTTAGTTTTGTCCACTTTTAATGTGAACCTAAGTGGGATATTATAATTTCTCCCACTCTAGCCCATATTAATTCAGATCAAATCTACATGTAAGACGCAATCCAATGGTGGCTTTTCTAGTCAAAATGTTTAGGTTGAAGTTGATAGTACTACATTTATCAACCTTATAAATTATAATCTGAGCAGAATTATCAAGAAATGCAATCATTTTTCTTCCACTTCTCGTCATTTTCTCTCTTATTCTTCCATTAATCCAGTATCTTCCTTGACAGGTTTAGTTTTGTGATATTTATTAGTACAGTAGTCTTTGTGAAGCTTTGGATAGAGAAGTATAGCGTTTTACATTTTAAGGGTTTCTTATTATTATCAAATGTCATTCCATATTGGGATTGGAGGAGAATTCACACAACAGTGTCCCCTTCTAATTACCGCATGAATACATATGTGTCTTAAAACTTCTATATATATATATATATATATATATTAATTATGACTATATTTTTAATCTATACAAGAAATTTTTATTCTTTAATCATAATGATAGGATTAACAATTTTTATTTGTTAATGATAAATACTTTGCTCGACATTCTACTTATGATTTCTACATTGATAAAAGGTAAGTGTTATGGGGAGAAGATAATGATAGTAAAAAAAAAAAAATTCAGAGATCAACAATCTAATACAGATCAAATGATCGATGTGACATTCACATGATCCAATAATCTTGACCTATGTCCATAAAAAAGAAAAAAAAATTATTTTTTTAACCTGAAGATGAGACTAAGTTTTCTTATGTTAATATGGGCTCAAATATAGATTCCTTTATTCACCCACAACCTCTCTAGATTTATCAGAGAAAAATCTTAAGAACATGCAATATATTCCTATATCTCTATTAAAAAAAGAAGAAGAAAACTAAGTATACGAATGATATTTATAGAATAATTAAATATTAATTTTTATAGTTTGTTCTCCTTTCGTACAAATCTTGCCATATTTGGATTACTTATCAATATAGGACGAGTTTTAACTGTCCATTTGGATATAAATGAAGTGAACAAGAGTGGTAATAACCATAAAAGTATAATAGTAGAAGAAATAACTATCTCTACGCCTAGTCATATGATCCAAAAACATAACATATATTACATTGAACCAATAACATATAGTGTGGGAAACAAAGCTAATTCGTTATCCATTATGATGTTTTATTATATTCTATTTGCTTTTATTGTGGACCTCTAGGTAACAAAAAAAAAAGAAGGGAAAATATCAAATGAATCATTTGTTCTTTCTTTTTTTATAGCCTTTACTATTTGATTTAAATAGTATATTCTTGATCGATAAGTCCTCATATTTATAGAGGTGATTTTTTAGTTGTTCTTTCATTTTTTTTCTTCACTGGTTTCCATTTTATTCTCATTTAGCAATTACAGGAAGCTAAATTAAAAATGTCAAGTGTTGTCATGTGCTAACTTATGAAATTGGCTTCCGCGTTTATTTTTTTTTTTCTCTTCAAGCAATCTAGGAAACTAAATTTAGAATCTTCCAATGTTACTACGTGACAACATATTAAATTTACAAACAAATTTCGAACTTAACTAGATAATATTAAAATGTTAAATAATAAAAATGATCTATCACTTATAGTGCCTGGTAGGTATTATTTCATCTGCTAATCTTTGATCAAAATAAGCAATTATTAGGCCTACCCTCCCATACTCTTTTTCTTTTAAGACACTCCAATTGTCGGCACACGAACCCCACAAGCCACCCCCGCACCCTTCTCATCCACGCATCATCAGCACGGTTTGATCTCCCAATTCCATGTGTTTTTTGTTTTTGTTTTTGTTTTAATATAATTCGAATATGAGACCATTTATCCAATGCATTTTATGTCTAACAGAAACAAAATTAATTCCTTATGTTTCATATCAATTCCTCACTAATATTTTTCTTGAATAAATATTCACAATAAGAAAGAGGGAGGTGTTGGATTCGCATTAGATGGTGTCTTGGGACCGAATCATAAAAGGAATCTCGTTCCAGTCAGCCGCGGTTGTACGGTGCTAATCCTGTGCCCTTGGCTTATTTGGTGGGCCCGGCAGAACCGGTTTCACGATCCCTATTTAAGGGAGCGGGTGAGGCGATCGCGAAGGTAACGGCGAGGAGAGAAGAGTAAAATTGAGTTCTTGGCTTGGTTTTATTTCTGAGCTGAAGTAGGCGAAAAGAACGTTGGAAGTCATTTTGCTGCGGTGGGATCCCGCGATGGGCGGCAGGGGGCGGTGGGTCGGGGAGGATGAGCAGGGGAAAGGTCAGAACGGGCTACTCCCGAAGTCGATGCGCATCTTTTCGTCCTGCCTGAAGACTGTTTCGTCAAACGCGGGGTCCGTCGTGAGCAGCGTCCGATCCGCTGGGGCGTCCATCGCCGCGTCGATCGCCGCTCCGCCCGAAGATGACAAGGACCAGGTTATTCGTGGAAAAACAGAATAATCTCCCCTTTCTTGCTATTGGGCCGAAGATCGGTGTTAAATGGAAGTCTGTTCTTTTAATTTGATTGGTTTGCAATTTGATTTGTGTGTTGTCTCTTATAAGAGGGGACGAACTGTGATGCATACCAGGTAGTTGACAGTGTTTAGGTTCATGGTTCTTGAGCTTCTTGATTGACTAAATTTATGGCTCGGACTTCTTAATTTCAACTGGCGTACTTGTTAGCTATTCAAAAGAAAAAAAAAAAGGCTCTTCCTCAATACCTAGATTTCGGTTAGGAAGAATGCAGGGGTTGGAAGATTTATAGAGAATGAAAATAGTTATTTATCTTGAAAAAAATGGTATTTTATTTGATGTCTGGGAAGAAAAAACACTTGCATTCTGGTTATTCTTGATGTTCTTTTCAAATTATTACGCTTTGGGATTTCTGGCTCTTAATTGAAGGAGAAATGTACATTAATAGAGGACCAGAATACTAAGCTGAGAAGTTAATTGAAGGAGAAATGTACATTATCCACTTTTGACTTATGATTGATTTTTTAAGATTTACTGCTAGCTTCCTAGCCAGTCTATATTTCAGAATGAATGGGCTCTGGTACAAGACCTAGGAATAAGTTGTGTAAGTGGAAGGTCCTACCTTTGTCATATATACATGAAAAAGTTAGTGATTGAGCCAAAACTATACAGAAAGATCTTTGACTGATCTTACTGGAAAATGCTAAAATTTATCAGAACTATTACTCTCTGCATACAAGCTGTAGATTCTGCTAGAAGAGGTTAATTGATTGAGGCTGGAATAATTTCATATGATTAAATTTGGTATGTGAGCCACAGGAGGAGATAAAGAGCAGTTATTAGCCAAGTGGTTCAAGCCAGTATATAATCAATCCAAAATGCACCTGCATAATTTTCATTTTTCACCCTTGATTTTTCTTCATTTCTCCAATAGTTGGATTTTTTATAACTCTATCTATGGCGTCAATGGGCAAAAGTGTCACTATATCTTTTTCGTGTGTATTTTCAGAGCCAGCGGGCTTCATTAAGTTGGTAACTGAAAGATAGATATAGTGGTCCTTGGTTAATGCTATGAGATATTAGAAGATAAAGAAGCAGATTAATGAACATTTGTGTGCCTGTGATTTTTTGGAAAGTGAAGAGAGTGACAGATATCAGGGAGGTTTATGAAGGTGCAATTCACTTAGTATAAAAGTTTTATTATTATATAAACAATATGGTTCGTGCATAAGAAAATGTTCCATGAGGTGGATGTTACTATGCTAGCATCTCTTTGACTTAAATCATTTTTTAGTGTTTATATTGGTTAATGTATACATTTTGCTTATTGGGTATTGTTAAGTCCAAGGTATTGCCTCTTGCTTGGACCAGTATGTACCATCATAAACCTCCAACTTTGGACGGTCCACATTCGGTATAGGGCTTATTGTTTGTTATTTTTTTAAAAATTTTCTTTAACCCCCTCCCCACTTCTTTGTACGATGGTATGTATCGGCATATTGGGTCACAATGCCAACACAAGCTGGACCCATACCGATCCAGCTTGAACCGACATGGGTTCGATAGAACCTTGGTCAAGTCTTTCTTGTCTTGCTCTTTTTGTATTCACCAGTCATTCACAGAAGATCTCCGTGTATGCTACATTTCTACACTTAATATCTCTGGTTTAAGAAAATACAAATTTTGATAATAAATTTTTGTTGCTCTAACAGGTATTATGGGCTGGCTTTGATAAGATAGAGCTTGGTCCATCTTCCTTCAAGCATGTTCTACTTCTTGGTTATTCAAATGGATTTCAAGTGTTTGATGTGGAGAATGCTTCAAGTGTATGCGAACTGGTTTCCAAGCGTGATGGCCCAGCTACTTTTTTACAGATGCAGCCCATGCCGATCAAATCTGAATCTATTGAAGGACTCAGAGCATCACATCCTTTGCTCTTGGTTGTTGCTGGTGATGAAACCAATGGCACTGGTGTCGTGCAAGGTGGTCATCTGAGTGCATCAATGAGAGAGAACAAAAGTGAACCTCGGGCAGAAAACAGCATCTTAATTCCTACAGCCGTCTGGTTCTACTCATTCAAATCTCACAGTTATGTTCATGTTCTGAAATTCAAGTCTGCTGTATATATGGTTCGAAGCAGTCCCCGAATTGTTGCTGTGTTATTTGCTACACAAGTAAACAGGATAAGTTATTTTATTTTGATCATCAGTAGATTTGGGGTATTACAATTTCCTTCTGATTGCTTGAATTATGTTTTGGCAGATATTGTGTTTCGATGCAGTTACTCTTAAGCAAAAGTTCAGCGTACTTACCTATCCATTACAAGGAGTACCTGGTGTTAACATTGGTTATGGTCCAATGGCTGTTGGCTCTAGGTGGTTAGCTTATGCTTCTGATAACCCTCTTGTACCAAATTCAGGCCACCTTAGTCCACAAAATCTTACTCCCTCTCCAGGTGTCAGCCCATCAACTTCACCCGGCAGTGGAAACTTAGTTGCTCGTTATGCAATGGAATCTAGTAAAACATTGGCTGCTGGAATTCGAAATCTTGGAGATATGACTCACAAAACTTGGTCAAAATATTGCCAAGAGATACTTCCTGATGGCTGTAGTTCTCCTTTGTCAACAAATTTGAGCAGGAGATCTGGAAGACATCCACCAACTTCACATCCAAGTGAATCTGATAATGCAGGAATGGTCTGTATACTACCAGAGTTGGACACATCATCCTACAAACTAATACTTGCAAACACTCTTAAATGAGATATTTATAATTAATTATTTACAGATCTTAAATGCATTTAGTCTTTAACAAGGTAAATTGATGATTTTTTATGACCCTGCAGGTGGTTGTTACAGATTTCACTTCAACGGATGTCATTTCACAATTTAGGGCCCATACCAGTCCGATATCTGCTCTATGTTTTGACCCAAGCGGTACTCTTTTGGTCACAGCTTCAGTACACGGGCACAAGATAAATATTTTCCGAATCATGCCAACTCGTGTACTAAATGGTTCTGGCCCAGCACGTTACAATTGGACGTCGTCGCATGTGCATCTTTACACACTATGTCGTGGGATAACAGCAGCTGTATGAATCTAAGATGCTCTTTACCATGATTTCTATGGCAAATCATTTATTTGATACCTTTGATTGATAGTTTTTTCTTTTTGTACCAGGTCATCCAGGATATCTCGTTTAGCCATTATAGTCAATGGATTTCAATTGTTTCATCTAAGGGTACCTGCCACATATATGTTCTATCGCCTTTTGGTGGTGATGCTAGCCTTCAACAACAAAATGTGAATGGTGAAGGACCGGTTCTAACTCCTAATCTAACGTCGCCATGGTGGTCAGCTGCATGTTGCATGATGCATCAACAGTCACATGCACCTCCTCATCCACCTCCAATTACTTATTCTGTAGTTAGTAGGATTAAAAATGTTAATTCCAGTTGGCTAAGTACTGTTAGCAGTGTTGCTGCTTCTGCAGCAGGAAAGACATTTGGACCATCAGGTGCTGTTGCTGCTATGTTTCATAATTCTCTTTACCATGATCTTTCACCGGTTCCCCCCAAGGCCAACTCTTTGGAACATCTTCTAGTTTACTCTCCGTCTGGTCTTGTCATACAATATGAACTTCTTTTATCTTCATTTGTGGAGCCTTGTGATAGCAGCTTGAAAGCTTTACCTGCTCCTTTGTTGCAACTTCAAGATGAAGAATTACATGTAAATGCTGAGCCAGTTCAGTGGTGGGATGCATGTCGAAGATCAAATTGGCCTCAAAGAGAGGAACATGTTTCCATAATTATCTTTAATAATCAACAAGATAGTGAGACTGTCATCGATTCAGGAGATTGTAAAGATAATGGAAGTTCATGTATCCTGTCAAGTGCCAATGGTGTACCTGGAACAGAGTCAATGGGAAGTGAAAGGTCCTGGTACTTTTCAAATGCAGAAGTACAGATTAGCTCAGGAAAGGTCCCAGTTTGGCAGAAATCAAAGGTATTAATCTTTTTTGTTCCTGAGCAGTTCATAAAGACGACAATTCTTAAAGGTGGATAACATATATCTTCTATTTTATTTTTTATTGTAGATTTGTTTCTGTTTGTTGGATCCACTACCAGCTTTTGAAGGTTGTGCAGAAGATCTTACTCATGGAGAAATTGAGATTGAAAAATTATCTTTTAATGAGGTGGAAATAAGGCAAAAGGATTTACTTCCTGTTTTTGAGCAATTTCATGGATTCCAGTCAGACTGGAATGACAGGTATTTTCTATAGAATACTGCTGTCACTAATTAAACTATAAGGCTTGTCTTCTGCTAGTATCCTTATAGACTTAATACAACACGATAGACATAATTCAAGGGCCTTTGCCCTGATTGTTTTTTTACTCTTTTATGTAAAATTGGATGTCACAAAATATATGTAACTGAAGTGGAGTGCAGCACAGTTTCTATTGTATTGAGTAGTATAGCACAAAAGTAATGCTCCCACAACACAGCAGGAGTAAAAAAAAAAAGAACAGATTCAACATGAAAGTCACAAATCTGACCAGACTAAAGTATGAACGAATCAATTACTATAGTTTCTACTTTTGACAAAGTCTCATATTGGGATGCTTGATCAAGAACATACTGAGTTCTGCAATGAAGCATGGACTTGGTACCTATATGCTTGCTCTTGTACATCTTGATCTTGACCAGAATAAAAGCATTGACGAAACCAATTTAATAAACTAATTTGTAATGTATCATTTAAAGATGCTCGGATTATGAATTCTCTTAATTCTGCAAAGTGGCACAGATTTGATAGAATTAGCTCATTCTCACATGTACAAAAACCTTTGGTAGTATTAGCATGATGAAATATGAATAGGAAAGTTATGAAGGGAGTTTATGCTTTTCTTCTCTCGAGGAATTTATTTTTTTGCAAAGGTTAAGTGATGAGGACAAGTTTTGAGCCCAGGCCCTTGCAATGACCTATTAAGATCTTTACAAGTTAAGCTAACCAGCATATTACAATAAAAGACAGAATTCGATCTCTGGACCTTGCGATGACATGTAAAGGTTTTTACTAGTGAAGCCAGGCAATACCTTTCCTCAAATATTTTTTCTTCTTATGAAGTCCTCATTTTGCACCCTTTTTTGCTGCCTCATCCTGCCTCAAGGAATTTTGGCTTGGTTAGATGGTCCAAATGTTACCAGGGACTTTAAAAGTAATGAAGATACTGTCTCATAATGAAGATACTGTCCTAATCTAGCTGTGAGAAACAGTTCTATATTAAATCTTGTCCTTAGGATTTGGTTCCATCCAAATACAGGAAATAGCCCATTGCTTTTTGTATTGTAAAATGTAAATGACAATCCTTCATACATCAAGAATATGTGAGAGGGTTTATTATTCTCAAGTCCTTCAAATTTGATTTCAAAAGGATTAATTTCTCTTTCTTGAATAATTCATCCTTCTTCTAACCTTCATATTATTGCGGTGGTTTATCTCTTTCCTTACACTCATCTCTTCTTGGTGTTTTATGGTAACAATTTTCATTATGACTAGTTGATTACCACAATATGCATCAGTTTCAATCATGGTATTTATGACATAAGCCCACTAAAGCAAACTCTTGATCCCTATATCTGTAGAGATCAGTCATCCAGTTGCATCACGGCTAGATGAAAATTTAAACTTATCTAATGCTGGGCATGTTATTTAGCACTTCAAATATTGTGAGCATATGAAGTTTGGATTCGATCGAGGCTTTTCTTAGTTTGTGATATCTGTCTGCTTCTGCAGCAGCACTTTAAAGACAAAGTGTTGTCTTTAGAAACCAGATTTTTGAAGGTTCAGATCTGAAATATTGTTTTTCTCATTAACACAGGCAGTACATTGCACCTGAAGCTGCTGCATCCTTTCTAGCTGCAATTAGATGGTCGTGCAATAGGGTAATGCTGACATCTTCACATTTGATGTCTGAAAGAGAAAGATGTATTTGAAATGTATAACCTAAAAGCATTGGGACAGTGCTAGTGAGCAATACAAAAATAATTGCAGAATGTGAATGCTGGAAACTCCATAAACCATAGTAGGAAACTATTTGCATGCATGCATCTGTTGGTTTGACACCATCTGAGAAATCTGGGTTGAACATTGACTCAGCAAAATGGGAAATAACTGTTGCAACATCAGAATAAGTAACGGACACTAACCATCATAGTTGTATAATGAGACCGTTACATCTTTGCAGGGTTGGTGGTAGATACCAAACTTCATCAGGAGGTTTGCTTGATCCAAGCAATGGTAACTTTGAGCCTACTTCTTTTGCATGTGGATCATATTTTGTTAAGAACAATTTCTAAATTTGCCGAAACTTTGATATGGAATTTGGTAATCAGAAGCTATTTTTTTTGCCTATATGTTTATTTTAGGGCCAAGAACCACAGAAGGTTTGCTTGGTTTAAGTGAGACAAGGCCTAATGAACTTGTTAGCTTGCCGTTGATGGAGAAGTCTATTCCTAATGAATCTGGTCATGGTTTGTGTTCAGTTATCAGAAATGATGTTGATGCATTGTCAGAATTTAAAGCATCAGCCGTAATGCCCAGAAAGTGCTCTGCCAAAAGTTGCATCCAACTTAATTTGAAAAACACTGATAACTATCCTGTCAAGGATGACTCAGTCAACAATGGTGTGTCAACAAGATCAAGTGGCCTGTCATATAATGGTAGACTGGCTGTAGATAATTACTCTCTGAACAATAATGGCAGTAGAAAAATTCCAAAGACATGTATTACCAACACCCATATGGAACAAGCTGAAAGTGCTGATTCCCAAGAGTTTGGTCAATATTTTGATGAGGGCTATTGTAAAGTATCAGGACTTGATGACTGCTGTGAGTTAACTGAAGCTGTTAATGATGCAGACAGCAACAGCAGCCATTGCGAGATAGAAAAGACCGAAGAAGATGGGGACAATGTCAATATGCTGGGAGGTGTATTTGCCTTTAGCGAAGAAGGTGTGGACCTGTATTTCTATATTACAATTTTGTAATCATCAATAGATTTTGTTTTTTCTTCTATTTTCTGTTAGCATCAAATATTTTATCTTCTTATGATGTGAAACAGGTTGATGGCACTTGGTACATTTGCCTTGATACCAAAAGATGGAGCGCTTACCATTGTATTTATCTTCTTACGTTTGTGTTTTCTCCCTTCAATAATGCACTGTAGAAGATAGTGGCTTCAAAACCTTTGTAGGAGTAAATTTCTATTTTTCATAGTTGACTCTACATACGAACTGGAAGCTATCAACATGTACTAGAGTAACAACTCTCTTTCTATTTGATTCCCATTTGGCAATCAAAGGTATTTACCTTATGATTGGGCACAGCTGATTGAGAGAACCATAACTCAATGCTGAAAGTGTGAGAGATGGAAGCTAAAAGTCTGCTTATCGGGTCACCTGTCCTTTCACCATTATTGTACATTCTGTAGATTTGGAATTTTAATTTATGAAGTTGGATATGCTTCCTAGAGGCAGAGCTCTGTTTCATCTTTACTTGTACAGAATTATTTACTGTTAATGGGTTCTATGGTTGATTCATGGTGATTTTATTTTCTGTTGGTCTTCAATGGTTGAAATTATTTTCAAACTTGTCTTATGTGTCCATCAGCTGGCCTTTGTTGCTCATCAGACTACTGTAATATTTTCTTCATAAACTGAAGTATGGTACCTTATGCTGTCTGGAGATACAACTTGTTCATTCCAAATGTTGGTTATCCTAGTCCCTAGACATCTTCTATTGCCAGTTTCATAATACTTTGTTGCCAGTTGAATTGTTTATGACCTCTTTGGCATTTAAAGTCTACTTGAGCTGTTCTTGGATTCTGATGGTGGCAGCTGAAGTATCTATCATATGTTTGATTCCATATGATTGGAATACCATATTTTTGGTAATGTTATACCAACTGTTATACCAGGAAATTCCAGCTGAAGGGTATCTATCATTGTATCTACTACATGTTATACCATGAAACTTTGTTGATATCAACAGTAGATACCACTGCCAACTCATTGAATTGCAGGTTCATATTTGTTTCAGATTTAATTTCTTAGTTTTAGTTGCTGAGCTGATGTAAATTTACCTCCCTTGTCTAAAGTCTCCGTTCTCAATAGTCAGTGTGTGTGTGTCTGCATCTACGTTTACATGTGCATGTGCATGCGAGTGAGTGCTCACGACCCTGACCTTGCCCCATCCAAGGCCTGGATTGACAACTCCACCCTTGAAAAGCTCAATGACCTCCAGGATGAACACTTCATGAATACAGGTGCCTGATTTGTCATCCCTTCTGTTAGGGATTTCTATTCTGTTTGTTTGTTTGTTTCAGTGCTATTTTCATCTCTTCTTCTTGTCAAGGATTATTTAGGTGGCTGTTGCATTGGAAGTTCATGAAGCGGATGTTGATGGAGATACAGGAGGTCGCTAGGGTTGTCCATTCCTGATAGGTGGTCTCCACTGTGGATCTGATTTAGTCTGGGAGGTATCTCAGGCAGTGGCCTATAACCGGACCATTGTACTACTCTACAAGAGCAGGTATTCTCCTAGTTCAAAGTCTTGTTTTATGTGGTTCGATATCTTTTGTTGCTTTCTTGGTGATTTCACACACATTTTTTTGGCAGAAGTTAAATCTTCTAGGATATATCAAATTGGTTTCATCTCCAGTCATTTTTTTTAAGAAAAGGGTGGATTCAGTGCACAAGGCTCCCACCAATGCGAGGTATGGGGAGGGTCAATAGACACACTATTAGATTTAAATAATTAAAAAGGCTGTTTCCAAGATTCTTTTCTTAAACTAAATTGATCTCTCTGGATTCTAGTGTTTCTGTATTGACATGTACAAAGGATGCTATTCTTTTCTGCTGTTGGAAGTTTATAGCTCTATGAGTGCTCAACTGATTCTCTATGATGTCTTTGTGAATTTATAGCATCTTTGGACCAACTGAATTGCCAGTAGTCCAGCTTATAATATGCTTGTCATGTTGGAGAACATGCGCTTCTTTGCTAGGAATTGTTTCTCCATTTGCATTGCTGATTAAAATGTACCCAAGGAAGATAAAAAGTGTCAACTTATTTGTTTATATTTGTTCACTGTTTGTTGCTTTCCTGTTCTGATTTGGTTCTATTGTGTTTTACTCTTATGTTGCCTGGAAGAGAGCTTCTACCATTTACCTGGCTACAAAGTTTCTATAGATAATCTCCGCCGACTTCCTCCCAAGTTATTGGTGTGCAACAGTTGTGCGGTTAAAGGAACAACTGTGGGATGCATCATTTTGGTTCTCAGAGATATACACCTGAAGGTGTCTCGTTTGGTTACACGCATCAGGAATGTATGGTATTTTACAAATTGCTTGAATTTATCATCTATTTTCTTCTATTTTTCCCCCAACTAAAGATTTGAAATTTCATGTGTCCTGTGCATCATCAGCCAATTCTATTATTAATATATTTGTCTTCAATTTCTTGTTTCCAAGTTCTGCTTGTAGTTGTTTGTTCTTAGATTTTGATTCTTGAGTTGTCCTTTGGGAGATATTTCTCTATAAGAATGAGGCCAGAAATATATAGTGAGCTTACTATAAAGCTTGGCCAAAAAATCTAAAAAACTTTGATTACTTTGATTGCCATGTCAAATCTTGTGAAAGAGACTAAAGGCCAAATATTTTAATGAGGTCACCTAAGGCTTAATTATATTAGGTTTTGAAGATAAATGCATATGCAGATGATCTGAAACGACAGAAGTAATTTTCTGGATAGATGATGGATACATACAAGGTGAACAAGTGGTGGCCGTATAAGATAATGAGATCAAAGAAAATTTCTGAGAAGAATTGATGTGCATTTAAAGATGTTATTAAAAGATGAAATTTGGTTTTGATATTATATTTGTTAGGTATGGTTACTGTATATCTTATAAGTCTGCAAAAGATGGAAGTTAATGGTTTTAGAATAATTATGACCAAGATAGACTATATTTTTTATGCAATGTTAGTATCAAAAATTGATATTAAAAGGATAAAAATTTCAGGTATCTTGGTTCTACTGGTCAACAACAATAGCAATAGCTGGCTTAAATTGATAGGTGTATCTAGGTTTAATAGTAAATATTGACTGGTGATGTGTCATACATTTTCTCTTGTTTTTTGTTTTAGAACTTGTCATGCCAATTTTATTATTTGTTACTAGTTTCTTGTTTCTTACCTTTTTATATTCATGTGTCTCAAATAATATTTACAACCATTTTCATCTTTAGATTGTGCATATTCGCTCTGTTTAAATCTGCATGAAAGATTTGCCATCATCCGATCTACAAAATGTATCAAAAAATACTTGTTTATCGAACCTATATCATCTTTAGATTGTGCACCTGTTGCTTTAGCCTTTGCCAATCTGACTCGGCCTCAACTGATGGACGAAGCAATAGTAGTTCGAGGGAGGGCATCGAGAAAGGAGTCTGGAGGAGATCCTGTAGAAAAGTTTATAGCAGACCATGTTGACAAGACGATGATAACTTTAGTGATATCATTTTCTTTCCTCGTTACTTAGCGAAGCTTTCTTATGTATGGTTTGCGACATAAAGTTACACCAATTGATATCATTTTATGTTGTAAATAATACATACATACACACACAAATATAACCGTAAATAATACATCGATAATGAAATTTTAATTAAATAATATAATTAGGGTATTTTAATTGGCTAATGTTGTAAATTTCTTAGGGGAAAAAAATTAATGTTTATGGTAACATTTATAAATTGAGAAAAATGTCTGAAAAGAAAATAGGATTATTGTTAGCTATTTATTTAGTCCCAGAAGGATTAGTGAATTCAATTGCTTATAAAATCACAAACATTACTATGTAGATGTTTTGTGTTGCATTGGAAGCAAATACATGGATCTTTGTATGGCCTACAGGCATTTTACAGATCGTATACCTTTCATTTCTGTTTATTATTTGCATGCAAAAGAAACTTCCTATAGGGTATCATGCCGAATGTTCCACCGCTTCATTTAGGCGGTGTCCTCCATATCTTCTGCTGTTCCTCAAAGCTCCCAATCACTGCAGACTGCTGCTTATCACCTAACAAATCTCCAAGCAGCTTGTAATATGCCTCGCTGTCAAATTCATCCACTATGTTCACTAACTTTCCATATCTTTTGTCTACTGTAATCTGCCCGTCCAGGCTCATGTTCCCAGTTAAAACAGTAATCTTCTCCGTTTGCATCGTTGCGTTTAGTTTAGAATGTTCAACCAAGAAAACTGCACCAAGGACTTCCCCCAGAAATATTTCCTGCAGCACCACAAGAAAAAGAACAAACAGTAAGCGCACAATAGGATACAAGCGGCAAAGAAATGCTGGTAAACTACCATGTGATTGTATAGTTTTGGTTGCTTCTGCTGCAGTTTGTCGAGCAATGACAGCAAGCTATGTGCAAAAATGGACTCAGGAGTCTTCTCTGCAATCTTTAAGTTTTGTAAGGTCCTCTTAAAGGAGCTCACTTTCTGCTGAGCACTGAGAGGAATAAGCGTGATCCTAAGATTCGACTCCATTACCTTCTTCGCAGCTACAGGGTCAAGGAACATGTTGAACTCGGCGAACTCGTTCGAAGGAACCGTGAAGACGTTTCCTCTCTTATTTTTCCCATCGATCACTTGCCCACCGACTACGTAAACATCCTGCAATCAGAGAAGAAGTGCAAGAACTCTCTAGTTCAAGATTTTCTCCTTTCAGATCGATTCAAGAAACTATAAACTTATCAACAGATTCGACTGACCTGTATAACTTCAGCTGCACTTTTGTCCAGATCAATAATGTTGGCTAAGTTAGTAAGAGGTCCATTTGTCAGTACAGTGAGCTTTTCCCCTGGCTGCAGTGCCCTCGAGATGGACTGCCAAACTTCCAGAGCTAATGCCTGTCTAAGTTTAGGCTGATCAGTGTTTCCTAGTGCTCCAAACCTCACAGGATTTTCAACTGTGTAGCTGGAATAAATTGCAACATACTTGGCATTAGAAAGACACAAGTAAAGAATAAACATCAGAGTTAGTAATGCATTTCCTTCTCGACAGAAAGATCTAAATATTTCCTTTGAATCCAACAGCCGTTGCAGGATGCAAGAAAATGTACCTCCTGGGACTCCGGGGCAGTGTTCGACCAAGTCCATAGAGTGTATCGGAGTCGAGAAGTCCACCACTGCCCTGTGGAATGGCCTTCACGTACTTGCATCCGAGACTTGGTGCGCCTAAAGCAGTGAGATTTCCCAGACCAACCGGAACATCATCACGGCCCATCATGTGCAGCACATCGTAGATGATGTCTATGGTGGCGGCGGTTGCCCATCCATTGCCGCTCACTAGTATTCCCTATGAACAAAGACGATGACAGCAACAAGGATTAGAATTGGTATTCATGTTTTCCTTAAGTTCATGCATCAGACTGCAACCTTGAGGTCTACGATATCCACAGGAGCTTTGAGCAGATAGATGAGTGCAATGAAGTCTCCAGCGCTCATGTCCATGTCCAACACCACCGGCCTTCCCCGCGTTCGACTTGTACGATTTGGCTTGTAGAGGATTTCTCTGTAAAACGGGAACTCTGTTGTGAAGTTGAAACGCCCAGATGGGTGGTGGACATTGAGAACCTGCGTTTCAAAGCGAGCACGCTGTTATGTTTCAGGTATACTTCATTGCAGACATGGAATCATCTTAAGTCTGTGACATGATAAATTTGAAATTTCAAAGCATGTAGAAATGAAGCTTTTCTTGCATCTGGAATACAGATCATTTATTCACATGGTGGTCGATGTAACATGAACAATCACTGGTTCCAAACACTTACATCCAGAAAGCTTTTGAAGAACTGCCTGTTTAATGGACTGTGAACATCCTGGTTAGGTTTTGCTTCCTGTGCAACAAGTACTTGAACTGCTTCTGGACCGGCTACTTCCTTGGTGTACCCATCCTGTATGTGCAATACCCTCAAATATCACTAATTGAAAGTGCAGAAGATAGTGCGGGAAGGAAGAAGATGTTGGAACTAAATTTGTGAAGACAGTAAGGATGTTCATTCTTTCAAAAAAAATTAAATATATTAAAAATTTATAAAATAAATCAAATTGACTATTGATTATCGAGAAAAGTTTCTTGAAAAAGAAATATTCATATTTTACGAGGATTATATAAATCTGGGCTACGAAAGATATAAAGTTTTTAAGTAAAACATAAAATATTTTTATCTTATCCTTACTCGTCATTTGTATGATAGCACTATCTCTTCTCCTTATATAGTTCAATATTCAGTATCTAAATTCAAATTAAGCTAACACCTCTTCCTTAAGTACCATCTAATGATATATGGTGTATCAAAATGACGGTTCTTATAGGCTCCTATGATATATGAAAGTTTGTAGAGGATGGAATTGTTTAATCATATCCAACAAAAGAAGGAATAATGAATATAGAAGTAAGAAAATAACTCAAAAATTAAAGGGAGAAAAAGAGAAAAATCTTTATTTATGATTTACCGAGGGCTTAATGATACAATATTCAAGATCATTATTTCAGCAAAAACTTCAAAAGAGGATTGAGAAATACTTCAACAAGCATTTGATGGTATGGATAAGGTAAAAAAGTTCTGTTTCTTCTAGTTTTATGAGTTGAGTTTGAAAAATTACATTACGGTACTTGAATTTATTTTTGTTTACTTTTTAAAAAATATTTTCTATTATTCATCAAATAAGATAAAATAATGAATAACTAAGTGATCAAATAGAAATAAAAAAAAATACTAAGATCTCTAGATCCAAAGTTTAATTTTATTATTAGAGCGATTGAAGAGTCTAAATATTTGAAATAAATATCTTTAAAACAACTAATGAGTTTTCTTCAAGTTCATATACAAAGACTTATAAAAAGAGAAGAAGTCAAATCTATAAACCAAGCTATTCTTGAAAACAAAAGCAAATAAAAATCTCAAAAAGAAAGAGGTTGTGGACAAATAGGAAGAAAAGACAAAATTCAAATTAATCAAGAATCTTAAAACAATATAGGTAATAAAAAAATTATAACCAAAGAGGTCGATGTTATGGTCGAGAACATGACTAAGGCCACGAACATGGTAGAAATTATAAAAGGTCTAAAATAATGTTTGCAAAAGATATGGATAGTGCTCCTTTGAATTTTATTATAATCCTAACAATAAAGGTGATAAGATAAATTTTGTAAAAAAAAGAGATGTTAAGTTTAATAAACAATAGATTTAGAATCAGAAAAATAATAAGTATCATTGTTGTATCAAGTTGTGAAGGAACATCTTCTTATGTTTGTTATGAGATATAACTAAGAGAACTACTCCAAGAACTTCGCGTGCCATAAGAAAAATTAATTAAGATTTATGTTGATAATAAGTCAACTATTTCCTTCTAAGAATTCAGTCTATTATAAAAAATTGAAGCATAACGACACTAAATTGACCAACAAAGATAAAGGTAAATTATTTAATCCAACTTATTATCGACTTGATATATTATTTGGAGTTTGTTTAATAAGTATATATATATATATATATATATATATATATATATATATATATATATATATATATATATATATATGTGTGTGTGTGTGTGTGTGTGTGTGTGTGTGTGTGTGTGTGTGTGTGTGTGGGGAAGCTCTTGAGACATCTCATTTAAAGGTTACTAAAAGAATTTTATAATATATTAAAGGAACAATTGATTATGATATATTATATTCATTATCTATAAGGTTAGAGCTCATTGGATATAATGACAGTAATTGAGTCGGAAACTATGATAGTAGGAAATGTATAATCGAATTTGTATTTTATCTTGGTGAAGCAACATTCATATGGTCTATAAAAAAACTATCATTGTTGTATCAAGTTGTGAAGGAACATCTTTTTTTTTTTTTTTTTTTTGAGATATACCTAATAAAACTAATCCAAGAACTTTGTGTGTGGAGAAGTTAATTAAGATTTATGTTGATAATAAGTCAACTATTTCCTTCTAAGAATTCAGTCTATTATGAAAAATTAAAGCATAACAACATAAGATTTTTTGTAAAAGACCATACCAAAAACAAATAAATAAAGTTATTTCATGCTAAGACAAATGAACAAGTGGCTTATATACTTACAAACCTCTCCAATTTGAAGTATTTCAATAACTTCGAAAAAATCTTGATATGTTAGATGGAATAAGTTTAAGCGAGAAGAATATTGAAATTAAATTTGTCAAGGCATTATAAAGATATTTATTATATCAAGAGGTGAAATACGTTAATGACATATAAAAGAATAAATTAAATTGACTATTGATTTTTCAAAAAAAATTTAATGAATGAAATGTATCATGAGGACTATGTAAACCCTAAGTGTTAGATCATGAAAGAAATAAAAGTTTTGGGTGAGATATAAAATATTTTATTTTATTTTTACTTTTTGCTTGTGTGATAGCTGTATTTCTTCTCGTCGTGGTAGTTCAACATAAGAAACAATGAGGCATGCAAACGTTTTACTGTAGCCATGGAATGCGGCATATGGATTCCCATACTGGTAAAGGTTGGAGCTACCTGGCATATCCCTCTGTCACTTCCCTTCACAATGCAAAATGGATCTTGAAGGCCAGTTTGAACATGACCACTGTGCACTCCACCTTTCTGCAGATTGAACTTTGGAACGGCACGCCCATCAAAAAAGGGATTGGAGCCATCACTCACACCATATGGTTCGTTTGAAGTAACGACTGTTATGTTCAGATATTTCATCTCTGCGAATTCATTCTCACCATCATAGTTGTCCGCTTTGCTCATGATCGATATGGCCACACCAGAAGCGAAGGAGTCCCACATGAAGTAGCTCTGCAAATAGAGTCCAAATGACAAGCTGCCCGTGATCAGAAAGCATTTCACCAGGCAAGTACTGATAGAAACCTCATGAAGAACTCACTGTGTAGAACTGGTTGTCGAACCAGTTATCCCGAATGATTTTTAGAGATTTGAAACAGTATTGTGCCTCAAATGTTTCTTGCTGCTGTTGGAACACATCAAAGAATTCCTCATTGACGGGGATAGTGTTGGTTGAATCAAGTGGAACGAGAGTAACTGGAATCCCAGCATGAAAGACCTGCCTCAATGCAGTAGACATCAAATGAACTAATCTTTCTGTGTTTATGGAAAATAAATTAGAACTTGCACTGCACACAAGCAGTAATGATTGATTCTAGCAGAACTGTATTCAACTCAAAACAGATCCATGTATGACGGACTATTCACCTGGTATGCAGCAAAAGGATCTCCAAATATATTGAACTCTGCATAAGGATTGCTGGTGTATCCTGTAAACAGGTTCCCCTTATCGTCACAGTGCTGACGATCGCAAGAAGTGCTTGCATTGTTTGTGCAGCAAGGGTTCTTCGACCTTACACCACCTCCCATAATATAGATGTGCTCGATGTTCTTCTTCAGTTGTGGGTTTGTCATGAGAAACAAAGCAATGTTGGTGTGAGATCCAATAACAAAGAGCACAGTAGGGCCAGCAGAGACTGTGTCAATCAGGACTTTTTGAGCTGTGGGTTGCTGAAGAGGAATGTAACGCCTTCTGCCCTGGTGTTTTCAGGCACAAGCAGGATGTAGGCATCAGATCATTGAGAAGACCATGAAAGGTCGAAGAGCATGATCATGAACTATCAGAATTCAACCATTACTAGTTGGATTGAGTACCTGTGGGAGGAAGCTCCTACGCAAGCCATAGTTAGTGTTGACATCTAATCCTCCATGACCACCTACCGGAATCGCTTGTCGATAACGGCAGTCGCCTGCCGTCGACATGCCCTGAGATTTGCCCACGGTTAGCGCCTGGTTTCGCAGAAGCCGATAATATATATGAAGAAGAACCATGTAGATGTACCTGTTCTATTAGAGGGAGATAGCCACCAACATGTGGGAGTATGGTGCCGTCGTCCAGTATTCCACCATCACCTCCGACTCCGACGGGAATGTCGTCCCGGTTCATCATGTAAAGGATGTCGTACACATGATTGACAGCATGCCCTGCATCGGCCCATGCATTCGCGCTAATCGTAATAGCCTGAAATGATCATGCACGCCACCCAGAATTATGAAAGCAAATACAACTCCATGAGGATTAGGTTTAAACTTTTGATTCATGAGTTCTATTCTTCACTGCGGAAATGGAGATCACGACTGCAGGTACGGATGAGAAAACAGTCCCTTTGATCGGACATCACTGACACAAGCAATGCCATTACTGGATGAATGGCGGGAATCATACCTTGAGGTCGAACTGCGATTGGTTCTGCTTCAGCAGGTACAGAAGCGCAAAGAAGTCATCGGTATCCACGTCCGTGTCCAAGAGAATCCGGCGAGGATTCGCATCCACCACGCAGGATTTCCAACCAAGGAATTCCATCAGCACAAGGAACAGAAGCGCGACACTCCTTCCGGTTCTCGTCATCTCTTCCCCAACCGAGCATGCAAAAGAATCACCAACCTCTCAACTTAAATACAAGACGATTCTTGACCTCCAAACACATTCACAACGGACTCGTTCTACAAACGCACACAGACAGAGGTGAAGAGAAGAAGGATGAGAAACAAGCTGGGAGGTTACTGGAATTCTAAATCAAACAAGCTGGTTGTTTCATCTCTTTTCCTTTTCTATTTCAAGTGAGGTATGGGTGGACCAAAGATAAGGCCACCATACATCTACTATGACAATCTGTTAGTCAAACATAAGTTGTCATACCTCATATTTATAAAAATTAAATCATTATCTAAAAATCTATAATTTATAAAATGTTTTTTAATTCAAAATTGATGCCTTTACAATATTAAATATTTTTATCTAGAAAAAAGATTTAACTTTTTGTGAATGTCATAAATGATAAAAAAATATTCTCCATCTAGACATTAAAACTATTACAAATTAGTATGACACTCTAAAAACAAATATAAAATAAAAACATATCAATAATTATACAAGTTGATAAAAATTTTGAAAAAAATTATAAAAATTATATTCAAGAAACATATTCAAATTTAATAATTCAAAGACAACATTTCAATTCATTATAGAACTTATATATTAAATAAATAATGATACGTGTTATACAGTAAATAAATTCATGTATCAGTCTTATGCGATGCATTTGGATGACATACACTATAGTAAAGTAATAATAGCATACATCACGATGATACACTCTCTCAATAATGCATACTTCATATGATAGATTCCTCCAAATACCAAATCGAGAGATCTAGTATCACTCACTCACCCAAGCAGAGACATATTCATCTTAACAACAAATGAATGAACCTTTTAGTTATTATTTTTGAAGGTCCTTTGATCCCCAGAGGAAATCACCGTACCTATCTTCGGTAGGAATACATAATTATCAATGATCATTCATTCATATTTATTTATCCATTCATTTATTCACATATATATCAAAATAGAGTAATATGATAAAATATCATGAGAGACTATATTTAGTATATGATTTGCTAGACTATGTACATTATAATAGACTTGTAACTCCTTTTCGATAAGGTACATTATTTAATGTGGACCACTTAGTATAGTCATATATAACATATGATAATTATCACATTAGTATCATCAACTAAATCTAAAAAATAATAGAGAATCACAAATTATGTCTAAATCATAACTTCGAATTAAGATTTTAACTTTTATCAAATCATAAAAAAATTATGTATCAATCTCTTAACAGCTCTCAATCAACCTGAACCTTAATTTGAATAGGCCAATTGACTTACTGAGTTCAACTAGGACCTAACCGAATCAACTTTTAATTTTTATTAAACTAGTTTAAAATCATTGTAGACTAGTCTAATTTGAATTTAATCAACTTCAATTGATCCAATATGCTTGAATTGATCAAATTAATTCAAAATTGCACAGAATCGATTTGAGCTAGTAAAACTAGCCTAGTTTAATTAACTAATGAGTTTAAATTAATAAAATAAAAATAAATTAGATTAGAATACATAATGCTAGTCTAGATAGGACCACTCCACCTCTGATAGTAGCCTAAGTTGAGGTGTAATAGGCTAGGTAAAGGGACTACGACATTGGCTATGTTATGATTAGTTCATGAGTTGAGATTAGACCAGTCCACCTCAGAGCCTTGATAGTAGCCTAAGTTGAGGTGCAATAGGCTAAGCAAAGGGACTACGATATGGGCTATGTTATGATTAGTTCATGAGTTGGGATTGCTTGTGACCACACGAGCTTGGTATGCTGAACTCGTAAGTTAGGCCTACTTGTGGCCTTACGGGTTGGACGTGACTTATGGGCTGAACTAAGAACCAACTAACCCTTTTTGTTTAATTTAATTTTAAATAATTAGTTTTATGTAGATCAAATCATTGAACATAACTAATGGTTGTAGATAAACATGATGAAATTGCATATTAAGAAAGAAAATAACATATAAATTAATCGACTTAAAACGTAAAAGAAATCAAGTAAGAATGCTTCAAAAAATTAACATCATAAACTAAACACCACATCAATAATATGAAAACAACTATAATATAATTTAGATTTAAATCTAAATAAAGAAAACTTTAGATAACTAAAAAATAAAATTTTATTTTTAGGAAAAGTAGGGAACCTACGTATCTTTGGTACTCCCTCCTAAATCCTTTCATCACTAACATTGGTGAGAATGAATAAAAAGTAACTCAAGAGATTAACCCAC